>NW_027397065.1:50192976-50252187 GCF_003265705.2 Callorhinus ursinus
TAGAGCATGTGACTCTTGATCTCAGGGTCATGAGGTGGGCATAGAGCTTACTAAAAAAAAGAAAGAAAAAAAATAGTAAAAAAAAAAAGAAGAAGAAAGAAAGAAAGAAACAGTTAAAGTCCAACAAGGATTTGTTGAACTTGGGAGAAACCAAGAAGTGGGTAAGTGTTCTTACAGAGAATAATCACGAAAGTATGAATCAGGCACAGGTCACATAAAAAGATAATGGTGGAGGTTGAGGTCAGGTGTTGGAGAGTTTTGGAGGTGAGCTGAGAATACTGGTCTTGACCACATGGGTGATGGAAAAACCACTGATGTTGGAATTTCAAAGAGTTTAGAATTGTTAGGGAGTTTCTGGGGAGTGCCTCTTTTAAATCCAAGGTAAAATAATCTGTTCTGGGCAGGAGAGTAGAGCACTTTTTTAAAACAAGGCAGATAGGACTGGCCTGGGTTAGTACTAATGGAGAGAAGGGCTAGGTGTGTCTGCCAAGGGACTGGGAAAGTCTTCGAGAAAAACAATGGGGCAGATCTATCCCAGCATCTGCAGGGATGGCCATTAGTATTTTAACGAACACAGATAAACAAGAATTTGATTGGTTTCTTGAGAGTTCTAAGCAAAGCTGCTTGGGCATTCAACCTAGAGAATGACTCAGGAACCACAAATTGAATGAGCAAAGGCACTGTTTGGTTTGCTGGGTCCTCTGGGGAGTCTAGCAGCAGGGGTCACAGATAATCAACAAGAAGGTCACCCTCCAGGGCAAGCTTGGGAGCTGCTTTCTGGGTCTGCTGAGCTGGACTGGGTGGACAAGAAGTACTGAACCACTGCCTTTTACTGAGCCTTTTTCATGCACCAGGCATTGTGCTAAGCCTTTTACGTGAATTATCTCCCTGAATCTTCTTAACTGCTATATGGGGATAGATGGCATTATCCCTATAATACAGAGAAGAAAACTGAAGTTGAGAGGCTAACAATTTTTTTTTGGACTGATTCCTCTCGATGGGGTTAGTTAAAAAGCATAACTGGATTTTTTTTTTTTTGAGATTTTATTTATTTACTTGACAGAGAGAGACACAGCGAGAGAGGGAACACAGCAGGGAGAGTAGGAGAGGGAGAAGCAGGCTTCCCGCCGAGCAGGGAGCCCGATGTGGGGCTCGATCCCATGGGATCATGACTTGAGCCGAAGGCAGACGCCTAACGACTGAGCCACCCAGGCTCCCTATAACTGGATTTCTTCATGTTGTCTCTTCTCAGAGGAAATAGGAAAATTCCCTATGTTTATTCTAGTACTCAATGAGATAGGAAGGGCAGTGGGGCTTGACCCCTTCTCCAGTCACAGCACCCTGATTTTCCCCTGGGGGACCCCTCCTCCCACTCTTAGCACCTGTGGGGGGTGGGAAGGCCCTCCCCCAGCTGCCGGACGAGAATGCCCCTCAGTGTGGCTGATCTGAGCACTGCATGCCCTGGTGGCAGGGAGGCTACAGCTGCTCCCTCAGCTGTTCTGAAGTGCAGGCAGTCTGGGGAGGAGGTCAGGACATTGAGAAGGCAGGAGCCCTGGGAGAAAACAGCCTCATATTCCTTCCAAAATGTACCACTAGGCCAGTTTCTATTTTCAGAAGAGCTAACATATGGGGCGCCTGGGTGGCTCAGTTGGTTAAGAAGCTGCCTTCGGCTCAGGTCATGATCCCAGGATCCTGGGAGCCTGCTTCTTCTGCCTGCCGCTCCGCCTGCTTGTGCTCTCTCTCTCTGACAAATAAATAAAATCTTAAAAAAAAAAAAAAAAAAAAAAAAGGAGCTCACATGCTCTTGGGAATGGCGGATTGCAGCTAGACCATCAGGTGCATCTGGGAAGGCAGGGACTGAGTCCAGGTGCATCGCAGCACCAAGCACAGCGCACAGTAAGTGTTAAGGAGATGATTGCCGGTCAACTGGATGTGCTGTTAGACACCTCGATCATTTACTGAATCACAGCTTGACCTGATTTGAGAGATCCCAGAGGTCTTGGCGTCTCATGACTCTCATCTCACAGAAGAAGAAACCAAGGCAAGGGGATTCCCGGTGAGACCAGAACCGAGTGAGAATTGGGTCCTGGGCCTCCCGGCCCTTGGTCCAGGGCTGGCTTTATAACACCAGAGCTTCTCAAGGTCAGAGTTTGCCACATTTTGTTCCCAAGGGTATTTTAGCATGGAATTGAACTGAATCCACAGATAAGGAAATTATCTCCCTTTAAAATCTTTTCCAAGCCTTCCAATCACATCAAGGAGAAAAAGTCTTAGTTTGGAGCTATTGAATTGCTAACACCTTTCTAGCACTTGCTAATCTTTGTTTTAACAGCAAGGGAATCAACCTTAGGCTCAGAGCCTTCACAAGGAACAGAATTTAATTTAATATTGTTATCTTAAAGTTTCATGGAAATACTCAAGCATGCTTCAAAGCAAAGAGAATAATCTCTATCTTTTTTTTAAGATTTTATTTATTTATTTGACATAGAGAGAGAGAGAGAACAAGTACGCAGAGAGGCAGGCAGAGGGAGAGGGAGGAGCAGGCTCCCTGCTGAGCAGGGAGCCCAATGCGGGCGGGACTCGATCCCAGGACCCCAGGACCATGACCCGAGCCGAAGGCAGCCGCTTAACTGGTTGAGCCACCCAGGCACCCTCTAACCTCCCACGTGCCCATCACCCGACTTCAATGACTCTCCACATTTTATCAAGGTTATATTATGTACCAACTCCGTCAAACACTGTTTTTCAGGAGTATTTCAAAACAAATCTCATACATGATATCATTACAACCATAAATAGTTCAGTATGTGTCGCTAGCAGATAAGGACTTTCTTTTCAAACTCGCTACAATTTCTTGGCTCACCTAACACCGTTGAAAGTAACTTTTTTTTTTTAGATTTTATTTATTTATTTGACAGAGAGAGAGAAAGTGAGAGCAGGAACACAAGCAGGGGGAGTGGGAGAGGGAGAAGCAGGCTTCCTGCTGAGCAGGGAGCCTGATGCAGGGCTCGATCCCAGGACCCTGGGATCACGACCCGAGCCGAAGCAGACGCCTAACGACTGAGCCACCCAGGTGCCCAGAAAGTAACTTCTTAATATCACCCAATACCCAGCCTATGTTCAAATTTTCCAGATTATCTCAAAAACATTTATTTACATTTGGTTGATGTGATCAAGATACAAGGAAACCCACACACTACACTTTATTCTTTTTTTTTTAAGATTTTATATATTTTATTTAGAGAAAGAGAGAGCATGCAAGCAGGGGGAGGGGCAGAGGGAGGGGGAGAAAGAGAATCCCAAGCGGACTTCCTGCTGAGCGCAGAGCCTGACTTGGGGTTCTATCCTACAACCCCAAGATCATGACCTGAGCTGAAATCAAGAGCTAACTGAGCCACCCAGGCGCCCCTACACTTTATTATTATGTCTCATTTAATCTATTGGAGTTCGTCCCAGCCACACATTGCTCCCCCCACCTCTTTTCATGCCATTTATTTAATAAAGAAACTATGTTGGTTTTTTTTTAAGATTTTATTTATTTATTTATTTGAGAGAGAGAGAATGAGAGGGAAGAGGGTCCGAGGGAGAAGCAGACTCCCCGCTGAGCAGGGAGCCCGATATGGGACTCGATCCCGGGACTCCAGGATCATGACCTGAGCCGAAGGCAGTCGCTGAACCAACTGAGCCACCCAGGCGCCCTAAAGAAACTATCTTATTTATCCTGTAGAATTTCCCACATTCTTGATTTGCCTGGTCGGACATTTGTGGTGATTTTATTTTATTATTATTTTAAAGATTTTATTTTTAAGTAATCTCCACACCCAATGTGGGGCTTAAACTCACAACCCTGAGACCAAGAATTGCATGCTTTATGGACTGAGCTAGCCAGGTGCCCCTTGTGGTAATTTTAAATATGTTCCTCTATCCCTTTGTATTTCCTGTAGAGTCAGATTCAGATTGGTACTGAAAGTGGCTCCTGAGGAACAGAGTCTTAAAGATGGGTTTTCTGAGTTGATTTTCTGGTTGGATTAGATTTAAAGGCACTCATGACCTTGTTTCCAGGCTAAAGGGGATACCTGTAGTCCATGGAATGTGATGGCAAAACAGTTACTCAAACTACTAGCTACAGTACCTATAGAAGGCAAGGCTCTGAGTGACTGAGCATTTGCTGTCCCAGAATGTCTTAGTGAGAATAAGGAATGTAATGCAGTGGATTGGTTTCTTCTAGGGGTGCTAAAAAAGGGAGGGAAAGAAAATCCTGAGCTCAGGGCTGCTGATTTCCCAGCTCAGTTGACTGGAGGCTTTCATTTAATTTTTTATTTTAAAATCAATCTCTCAGGCTGTAAATGTTGGTTGCTAACGATATTAATTTATTTATTTATCATATATAATTAGTTTATCCTAAAATTAATACTGGGAATAAGACTGTTAAATATATATATATACATACACATATATATACACATATATATAATAAGACTATTAAATATATATATATATACACACACATATGTATATATATTCCTTAGTATATATCTCACTAAGGATAAGTGGCTAAAACACTTAAATTTACTTGAAATAATGATTCTCAGGATGGTTATGCCACCAACTTGGTATATAATTAGGCTCATTTGCTTCTGTACTTTTTTTAGAATTTACTTTACCTCTGATATGCTTTAGTATTTTTAATCATGTAAGACATTTAATAGTTACAAAGTTAGAACTATATAACAAGATACATTCAGAGAACTGGCTTTAATCAACAACCTTTTTCTTCTCTCCCTATAAGGGAACTATTTCTATTAATTTTTGTTTCTCTTTGAAAATATAAGCAAATATATACACGGTTGACCCTTGAACAACGTGGGTTAAGGGCACCCACCCCCACACAGTCGAAAATCCAAGTATAACTTTTGACTTCCCTCCCAGATTTAACTACTAACAGCCTGCTGTTGACAGGAAACCTCACCAGTAACAGAAACGGACGAGTAACACATATTTTGCATGTTATATGTGTTGTATGTTGTATTCTTCCAGTAAAGTAAGCTAGAGAAAAGACAATTTTTTTTTAAAGATTTTATGTATTTATTTGAGAGAAAGAGCGCACATGGGGTGGGGGGAGGGTCAGAGGGAGCAGCAGACTCCCTGCTGAGCAGGGAGCCCGATGCAGGGCTCGATCCCAGAACTCCAGGATCATGACCTGAGCCGAAGGCAGTCGCTTAACCAACTGAGCCACCCAGGCACCCGAGAAAAGACAATTATTAAGAAAACTATAAGGAAGAGAAAATACTTGACAGTGCTGTACTGTATTTATCGAGAAAAATCCATGTGTAAGTGGACCCGTGCAGTTCAAACCTGTGTTGTTCAAGGATCAACCATGCATATT
The DNA here is from genome assembly GCF_003265705.2 of Callorhinus ursinus. Taxonomy (NCBI): domain Eukaryota; kingdom Metazoa; phylum Chordata; class Mammalia; order Carnivora; family Otariidae; genus Callorhinus; species Callorhinus ursinus. The sequence continues at coordinate 50,198,363 of NW_027397065.1, forward strand.
TTTATTTCTCTCTCCCTTGCATTCTAAATATTGTTCTGCAACTTGGTTTTTGTTGTTGCTTGTTTGTTTTCCACCTAATATGTCCTGAAGATCATTTTATAGCATTGTGTAGTAATTCTTCTTCATTCTTTTTACGCTGAGTTAGAATTTGATAGCATAATTTTATTAGCACTGTGTCAACTGCTTTCTGTTTACGAAAAGTGTATCAGTCAAGTGTCTGGCAGGGATGGATGGCACTTTCAAAATGAGTAATCTGATAAGTGAATCAAGGGACTATTCCTACAGATGCGGGTCCCATGTAGGTAAACCACAGGGATGGTGTAGTTTCTAAGGGCCAGCAAATGCAAGGGGCCTGAGGGGCCAGGGGAGAAGTGGTTCCTCGAACCAGAGAGGGGCGGTCCAACAGGAGCCGGGCCCTGGGGCTGAGGGGCACAGCCAGCCTGTGCTGATCCCAAGGGTCAAGCTCGGGGGGACAAATCCTCCAACCACACTCTTCTTGCTTTCCCTACCCAATCTCCCGCTGATGCTCCCCATTGGCCAATCCCAGATGGCAACAGAGACCATGGGAGATCGCTGATGGGGGCTCCAGGTCAGCCTCTCTGCCCCAGAGCAGACCGGAGTGGTGGAGAGTGGATCAGAGGGACAAACAGCACACAGCCCGCACAGGAAGTGATTATTTTTTTCTCCTTAATAGTGATAAAAGCTTTCCTTAGGTTTAAAAAAATAAGTTGAAGTAAAGCAAATAATACGATAGGTGTTATGAGGCTGTGGCAGAAAGGGGAACATGGTGCCAGGTGGCAGAAGTCTGGGAGCCCTGCTCAGCACCCCACCGCCCTCTTGTATTTTGGGTAACGGCCTCCTCCCCCTCCCGGCCCCTCCCTGGCCCTCTTTCCTCAGGACCCTTGAGAGTTGCGGAGAAACTTCAGGGAAAGGATATTTTTAATTGAAAGAGCAGGAGAGGCCCTGGGAGGTCGCGGGGTAAAGGGGTTTGAGAGCCCCTGAAATGCACCCATGCTCTGCTGGGTATTCCACCGACTGCTCCCCCCACCTTGCAACCCACACCCTTGGCCACCCTCCCAGGGAGCACAGGCACCTCTTTCTTATTCCTTGGCCAGCTGAGACGCTGCCTGTCGTTGGGGCTGGACGTCTGTGTGGGAAACCGGAGAAGGACCTTACAGGGTGGAAGTGTCCCTGCCTGTGTTCAGTCCCAGCCCTCCCTGGCCCTGGCTCTCGAGCCAGCCAGCGCCTAAGGGCTGAGTAATGACCTCAGAGAAACTTTGGGTTCTCTCCAAGAACCCAGGGAGGCAGAAAGATGTGCAACTGGGTGGGCGGGGTAAAAGAGACAGTTCTAAATGGAGGCGTTCCTCCTGCCTGTCCATGCCTCCATCTCTAGATACAATCGCACTCACTCCCATGAGTGACTGAGCCCTCTGTGCTGGGTCCTGTGCAAATGCTAGGGACACAATGGGGACAAGGTCTGTTTCCCTCTCTGGAAACTCCCAGGTGAGTAAACAGTTACAGAGCCCGTAGGGGAGATGCCTGCCCCAGCACGTGGGGAGGCTGGAGAGGCTGCTTATTCGCTTATTGGGGGACTTGCAGCCACCTGATGGAGCTTATACGGTAGCCTGCAGGGAATGAAATGTTTAGGCAGGGGAGTGACATAATCAGATTTGTGCTCAAGAGACTTCTCATAGTACCCTGGAGGTAGCTCTCAGCTTGTCCCCACATTTCTATCCTTGCTGTCATTCCCTGGACCTCAGCAATAGCAAGTTGTCCTTCCTGAGTCCCCCAGCATGCTGTGCCTCTGCTCTGGGTGAATCTACCCTTCCCATGTTTCTTTCTCCCCACCACCTCCCTCTTCCTTCCTCTCTCCCTCCCTTCATCCCTCCCTCCCTCCCTCCCTCCTTTCTCCCTTTCTCTCTCTCTCTCTTTTTCTTTCTCTCTTTTTCTTTCTTCTTTCTTTCTTTCTTTCTTTCTTCTTTCTTGTTTTAGTGATATATAATTCACATATCATGTGCTATAGTGTGAATTATGTCCCCTCAAATCCGTATGTTGAAGTCCTAACCCTTAGTACCTCAGAATGTGATCTTATTTGGAGATGGAGTCTTTATTTTATTTTTTAAAAGATTTTATTTATTTATTTGACAGATAGAGACACAGTGAGAGAGGGAACACAAGCAGGGGGAGTGGGAGAGGGAGAAGCAGGCTTCCCGCTGAGCAGGGAGCCCGATGTGGGACTCGATCCCGGGACCCTGGGATCATGACCTGAGCTGAAGGCAGACGCTTAACGACTGAGCCACCCAGGCACCCGGAGACGGAGTCTTTAAAGATGTAATTAAGTTAAAACGAGGTCTTTATGGTGGGCTCTAATCGCACACAACTGGTATCTTTATAAGAAGAGGAAATTTGGAGGGAAGACCTAGTGAAGATGTGGGAGAAGACTGCCATCTACAAGCCAAGGAGAGAGGCCTCAGAAGAAACCAAGCCCGCCAACACCTTGATCTCAGACATCTCCAGAACTAGGAGAAAATACATTTCTGTTGTTTAAGCCCCCCAGCCTGTGGTACTTTGTTGTGGCAGCCCCGGCTAAGTAATACATCAGACAATTTACCCATTTAAGGTGTATAATTCAGTGCATACTCACAGAGTTGTGCCACCATAGCAGTCAGCTTTAGGATATTTTCTCACCCCGAAAAGAAACCCCATACCCATTAGCAGCAATTTCGCATCCCCCCTCGGACCACACCCCCTACCCCCTTCCCAGGCAACCACTACTATCCTTCTTTCCGTTGCTATAGATTTGCCTATTCTGGATATTTCATATAAATGGTATCATGCAATATATGGTCTTTTGTAGATATTTCTTTTTTTTTAATTTCTAAAAAGATTTTTTATTTATTCATTTGTCAGAGAGAGAGAGAGAGAGAGAGAGAGAGCACAAGCAGAGGGAGAAGCAGGCTCCCTGCTGAGCAAGGAGCCTGATGCGGGACTTGATCCCAGGATCCCGGGATCATGACCTGAGCCGAAGGCAGACGCTTAACCGACTGAGCCACCCAGGCGTCCCAGTATATGGTCTTTTGTGACTGCCTCTTTCACTTAAGCATAGAGCTTTCGTGGTTTGGTCGGACTACCTTAGTGTCTTCAAGTTATGTGTATGTTTGCCTTTTCTCACCCACAGAGATTGGTCACTCATGGGCACCATTCATGTCTGATTCATGCCCTTATTGCCCATAGCACGTGCCTGCTGTATGGTGAATTCGTCTTTTCTGTGAAATCATTTTCAATGTAAATAAGGAGGGAAAAAAGTACATTAAAAAATTAATGTATTGTCCTTAGAAAAGATTACACTGTGTGACCTTGCCAGTAGTTAAACATCAAAATAAAATTCCAATTAACTCTAACATTCATTAGTGTAAATTTCCTGATACTAATTGTAGCATTAAGCCTTAAACTTTCTGGGGCGCCTGGGTGGCTCAGTCGTTAAGCGTCTGCCTTCAGCTCAGGTCATGATCCCGGGGTCCTGGGATCGGGACCCACATCCAGCTCCCTGCTCAGCGGGAAGCCTGCTTCTCCCTCTCCCTCTCCCCCTGCTTGTGTTCCTGCTCTCGCTGTCTCTTTCTCTGTCAAATAAATAAATAAATAAAATGTTTTAAAAAAGAAAAAAAGCCTTAAACTTTCTAACCTTTGCATTGACGAAGACTGATTTTGTTAAATGGTGATAAAGCAGACATACAAAATTCATATGGTGAGTTCCTGATAATGGAAAAATCATCACTGCCAAACCAATATATGTATTGTGTGAAGCACAAGGACTGTATCAGTGGTGAAGACAGATAAAGTCCCTGCTTATGTGGTACTTAGATTCTGGGGAGCACGAGATAGAGAACAAGCCCATAAATAAACACACAAATTCATTTGATCTTGTGATTAGTACTATAAAGAAAATACCCCAGGGTGGTATAGTATAATGACTGGAGATTGTGGGCACGTAATGAATTCCGTTGAGATTAGGTGCCTAGTGAAGGTTTCTCTCAAGAATTAGTCAAACTGAGATCAGATGGATGGGAGGGAGGGGGTTGTAGCTTGTCTGTGAAGACCTGAGCTAGGAGCATTCCAGGCAGGGGAACAGCAAGTGCCAGGTCCCTGAGGTAGGAAAACAATCATCATGCTTGGCATAGAGAAGGTATGTAAAGAGTATGGAGCAAGGGAGAGAGTAGCTGGACCCGAAGCCTGATAAGGTGGGGCCAGCTTACATAAGGCTTTGAGGGTCAAGAGAAAGCATTTGGGTTTTATTCTAATGGAATAGGCAGCACTAAGGGTAAATCAGTTAGAACTAAGTTTGTTTGGCTGCATGCAATAGAAAACCTCAAAATAATAATGACACAAACAAGATAAAAATTATTTCTTTCTCAGGTAAAATTCCAGGGTTGATATGGCAGCTCCTTGGTCACCGGGCACCAAGCTGTTGGTTTTTGTTTTTTTGTTTTTTTTTCTGTTCTATCACCTTAGCGAATGGCTTCCATCCTTAAAGTCACTCTGTGGTCGGGCGCCTGGGTGGCTCAGTTGGTTAAGCAACTGCCTTCGGCTCAGGTCATGATCCTGGAGTCCCTGGATCGAGTCCGCATCGGGCTCCCTGCTCGGCAGGGAGTCTGCTTCTCCCTCTGACCCTAACCCCTCTCATGTGCTCTCTCTCATTCTCTCTCTCGTAAATAAATAAATAAAATCTTAAAAAAAAAAAAAAGTCACTCTGGTCTATAATGGCTGCTGGTGCTCCAGCCATTGTGTCTGAATTCCGGGCAGCAGGAAAAAGGAAGAAAGGAAGGGCAAAAGAGGTGGACTTCCACATGCTAATCAAAGTATTACTGAAATTAGCAATAATTCTGTCCTTTGGAGTCCGTTTTCATCCCACCAGAAGTGAGTCTCTGCCATCTTGGGAAGGAGAAGAGATGAAGAGGCCCAGCTTTGTCTGTTCTGCCCGCCAAGAGTTAGCATGAGGAATCTGAGGAGGAGAGTCCACAATACATGAGACATTTGGATTTAGCCAGAGGCAGAGCTGCCTTTAGGGCGTACATAGCCTTGGCCAAATTTTTTGGTGGGAGGAGTGGGGCCCCATCTATATAAACAATTTGATTTATTTTATTTTATTATTTTTTTAAACAATTATTTTTTTTTAAAGATTTAATTTATTTATTTGTCAGAGAGAGAGAGAGAGAGCACAAGCAGGGGGAGCTGCGAGCAGGCAGAGGGAGAAGCAGGCTCCCCACTGAGCAAGGAGCCCAATGTGGGACTTGATCCCAGGACCCTGGGATCATGACCTGAGCCTAAGGCAGAAGCTTAACCAATTGAGCCACCCAGGCGTCCCAACAATTTGATTTAAAGAAAAAAAGGGGGGGGCGCCTATGTGGCTCAGTTGTTAAGCACCTGCCTTCGGCTCAGATTGGGATCCCAGGGTCCTGGGATCGAGCCCCGCATCGTGCTCTCTGCTCCTCAGGAGGCCTGCTTCTCCCTCTCCTACTCCCCCTGCTTGTGTTCCCTCTCTCGCTGTGTCTCTCTCTGTCAAATAAATAAATAAAATCTTAAAAAAAAAAAGAAAAAAGAAAAAAAATAACCCAAGATGAAATTTATAGGGGAGTCAAATTCCTGAAAGGATCCCTGTCCAGCTCCACACATCTCGCTGGCTAGAAAATGGATTTTGGGGGATAGGATTCTGCAAGGGTTTTAAGCAGGGCAGGGACATGGAGCGATGTGCATGTTTAAAAGGATCATTCTAGCTGCAATATCAAACAGGGAGTCACAAACTTGGTTCCTGGTCCTGATGTTAGACAAATCAATCATGTGACTTGAACAAGTCTCTCCCCCTGCCTGGGCCTGAGTTACCTCATTTCTTAAATTGGGTTGGATTTGATAGGCACTCAGCTCCCTTCTCCTTATGAGGCTAACCTAGAGATGGTTGCCTGTGGGCCTGGCCGCTCTCAGAGCTGGGTCTGGGCCCTGGAGAAGCATCTCCAGTTCCTTGATTTCTTCTGGGCGGCTCTCCTGTCCTCCTTCAAGCCTGGGCACCGGGTTCCAGAAGGAGGGAGAAGGTCCAGCCCCCCGCCCCTGTCTGCCCCTCCGCCTGCTCCTGGCCGTTTGTTCCTGCTCTGTTCCTGCTCTGTCCCTGTCTCCCTCTGCCTGCCTTCTCCACGTTTGCCTCCTCTGCTTCCTCGGTCTTCCTCCCTGCCTCCCGCGCCGGAACCAGGTGCGGTCCCTGCCGTCAGGAGCCGTCCATCAGAATCTGGCTTCCTCTGCTTCTCCGACTCCGATGTCGCCTCTCTTTGGTGCTTTCTTGTTCTCTCCCAGGCTCTTTGTCTTCCCCTCTATGTCTGATTCTCTATTTTAAAAGCATAAATGCTCATAAGAAGTGAATTTGAAGGTCCCCCTCACCGCTGTCCCCCCCCCCCCCCCCGCAGAGGCCTGCGCTATTTCTGGTTGTGCGCGTGCGCGCGGCTGCCCCGGACTTCTTTGACTGGGTCCCATGCCCGCTGCCCTTCTCTGTCTGAGTCTCTGTCTCTTTCTCCTGCTCCCTCTCAGTGTCTGTGGGTCTTCTCATTCTATATGCCAAAATATATTTCTTTTTAAAGTTAAAAACGCAACTCTTACCAGATAAAAAATGAGCACATGTCAATGATTTCTTTACCCGGTTAGAGAGGGACTAAGGATGGTAAAGCTGGTTCAAAGATAATTCATCTACAAAACGGGTTAATGTCCTGTAAGGCACCAAAACTGTAACCTCTGAGCTTCTTCTTCCTTTAACTGGAAGAAACCTATAGGTTAATATGTACCTGCAGAGTCAGAGTCCTAATCAGTAGTAAGTAGCAAGTCAAACAACAGGGCGTCCCGAGAGGGGCAGGTGGTCCCCGGATGGGCCCGTCAGACCACGCTCCAGGCTGATGTGGAGGGGACACGCAGTCACCTGTCTTACTGCTAAGTTGGGGGTAAGTGTCCCCACACCTGTGTCTATGTCCGTCTCTTCCTGTGTCTACCTCCTCGGCTCTGCCTGCCTCCCGATCTGACAGACCGTCGGTGTCTGTCTCTCTCCCTTTGGCTCTACTCTTCTCTCTTGATCTCACCAGCTCATTTTAGCCACTTTGGCCCGGGAGTCAACTATGTGCCAGGACCTGCACCGGCAGCTACGGGGAGAGGACAGAGCCGAGTCCCACAAGCCCTTGCGCTCTGTCTGCATTTCTTTCCAGAACTGGAAGGAAATCAAGTGGAAATTCTGAGCACTCAGAGGAGAGGAGCTGAGGGTGTGGGACGTGGCGGGGAAGGGAAGGGAAGGGAGGGCCCGCCAGCTGCCGTGGGCTGTGAGCGAGCTCCCGGCTTCAGCTGGCTGGGGCGGAGATGATTTCACACCACAAAAATGTCTGAATCAGGAGAATAACCCAACTTGGGATGTGGCTGGGAGGCAGGCAGTGGAGTGGGGGAGGGGGGGCTGGAGATCGATGTCGGGACCAGGGGCCAAGATAGATGGCTGACTACAATTCATCGTGGCCCTTGGGTGTCCCTCACTGTTCTGGGATTTCAGGAAAGAAAGGCTCTCTTCTTCCATGTCGCAAGTGAAATCACAGAGCCCGGCCTCGAGAGAGATAACAGGTTAGACTGAGGGTTGCAACCTTGAAGGATGGTAAGCTCTGCTAGCAAACCTGAGGATCTGAGCGAGGGATCCAGGGGCGGGGATGGGGGGTAGGGGGAAAGAGAAACGGGAGACAGAAGAGAAAGAGAAGAGGAAACATGGAATCTAAAGACTGGAAGGCCTTCAGTGAAATGACCTAGGGAATTTCAAGGTGTATTAGCTGCAGAACCCTTAGCTCACGTGAGGGACTGCTATTGAAATAGCCAAGCAAGCTGCCTCTGGGGCCTCTAGGGGAAGAACCTGAGCTTCTTGGTCCCCTTGGTCCTCATCGCTCACTGTTTGGAAACTATGACCTAATCCAACACCCTCCTTTTACAAATGAGCAAACTAAGACCCAGAGAGGGGAGAAGACTTGCCCAAGGCATTTACGGAGTGGGTGAAGAGCCTGGGTCTCTTCCCTCCTTGCTCAGTGCTCTTTCTAAAAGGATGGGAAGGATAGAAAGAGGAAGGGTCCGGGGCGCCTGGGTGGCTCGGTTGGTTGGGCGACTGCCTTCGGCTCAGGTCATGATCCTGGAGTCCTGGGATGGAGTCCCGCGTTGGGCTCCCTGCTGAGCGGGGAGTCTGCGTCTCCCTCTGACCCTCTTCCCTCTCATGCTCTCTATCTCTCATTCTCTCTCTCAAATAAATAAATAAAATCTTAAAAAAAAAAAGAAAGAGGAGGGGTCCAGACAGAAAAGGAAGGAGAGAAGAGATATGAGATGAAAGAGAAGAGGAACAGATTAGAAAGGGAAGGAAGCAAGAGGCTTGGTCTCCTTCAAGTTTTCCAAACCGGGAGGTTAAAAGCTAGCCTTTCTCCCAGAAGAATACAGAAGAGGGATGGTTAATCCCCTTAAAGAAAGGTGAATCCAGCCCCCATACATAAAGGTACCAAACTGGTGGCCCATGGGGATTTTTCTCCAGCGCATGAATTTTGTCTGAGGAGAAAACCTTTAAAAAGGGCAAGGCGGGATCTGAAAGCCTCTGAGTGGGGCATATTCTCTCCAGGTGGGCTCAGGCCCCACTGGTATAGTCCTGGTGTATTTCTTAGAAGGGATGCTCACATCTGTCACCTGCCTGTCCCTGAAGACACTGAGCTTGCCTGGCTGGTAACCCCAGTTTGTCCTCCGGGGATGTACAGGGCTGGGGGATGGAGACCCTTCCTCCTGCTTCTGGGAGGAGGTAGGCACTACCAGCTGTCTGCCCAGGGTGAGCAGACTGCAAGCTTCTGGGGAGTGGGTCTGACATCCTCCGGTGCTCACACACGGCTCTTGGAACCTGCCCCTTCCCACGGTGCCCAGTACCATTTGTGTTTGTGATACTCTGTATCCTTGGACAGATAACCCTCTCTCTCCATGCTCATTTTTTTCTTCACTGGTAGAGCCGGTGGGCTGAAAATAAATTTGTGCATTTCAGGGTTTTTTCTTAAGTAGTGAAACCATTTTAAGAAATGAAATCTTAGGCAAAAGTCCAATATGTCAGATGGAAAATAGCAGTTCTGGTGTAAGCAGGGATGGGCTGGGGGCCTGGAGATCTGCCCCCTTAAGGCTCCTGCAGGGGCTCGTAGAGCGGCACAGAAGGCAGTCTGAACACCACCGGCATGTAACATCAGGAAGGTTCCGTACTAGAAACTCCTGTCTGAGGAAAGCTGTCAGATCCAGGAGTGGGGAGAGAGGACATCATGAGGCAGTGCGGGACCAGCCTCAGAAGAGGGCAATGAGGCCTCCGCCTTGGAAATGGTGGAGAAAAAGAGACCGTCAGTGGAGAAGAGGGGTAGGGGCTCAGCCGCTTAGTCCAGCTCTCCTTCCTCATCCCCCAAATTGTCCCCTAGGTCGGCTGAGTCACTGCGGCCACGTCGCTGGGCTGGCAGGCCCTTCGCACTCCCGGTGGCAGAGCTACTAAAACTGAAGAGAGGTTTGGTTTGCGGGCCACGTCAGGCAACAGTTGGGAGCTGCCACGTTGGAGGGTTGGGTTATTGGGTTTGCCCCCTCCTTTAGGAAAGACTTCCAGGCGTGTGGGGTTTCAGAAGAAAATTGGTGCCTGCGTGTGAGTGTTCCCTGGACCTGGACCAGCCTCGGCAGTAGGACAGAGGAGCCAGGGATGGGAGGAGACAGAAGCAATCCACCACCGAGCTCCTCCAACCCTGCCCAGGCCAGAGGGAGCCCCGCACCATTAGTCGGGGAACCAGAACCCTGGAGAAAGGCTGAAGGAACCGCCAGTTCCAAACAATACTGTGTCCACATCAGTGGCAGAAGGCATTTTTCTCAGTGTGGTTTAATAGAAAGAGCAAGGGGCCAAAGAAGTCATTAGGTTGGGTCGAGCCCCAGCTCTGCCATTTACTGGCCAGGACAAGTCACTTCACCTTCAAGGACTTTAGTTTCTTTTTAAGACAAGGGCGTTGGAAGCGGCACCTGGGTGGCTCAGGTGGTTGAGCATCTGCCTTTGGCTCAGGTCATAATCCTGGGGTCCTGGGATCCAGCCCCGTGCCAGGCTCCTTGCTCAGCAGGGAGCCTGCTTCTCCCTCTCTCTCTGCCTCTCCCCCTGCTCATGCTCTCTGTGTGTGTGTGTGTGTGTGTGTGTCTCTCTCTCTTAAATAAATAAATAAATAAATATCTTAAAAAAAAAAGACAAGGGCGTTGGATCAAATAAACTTTTCCCAAGGAGTTCTTCATGGAACACAAGCTCTGTGGGATACATTCGCAAATTTATGAAAAAGAGGGCTCAACAGAGTTCAACTGGTTTCTCCTCTGCAGAACTTCTCAGAGGCTTTAATGTTCTGATGTGCCTCAGGAATATCCATGAGCAAGGCGACGAACGCCACATTTCCCGAACTCACTGGAGCCAGCCAGGGTCCCCCTTTATCCTGAGGACTAATATTTTGTGGAAGACACTTTGGGAAATGTTGAATAATCTCATGCTCTAATGATAAGAGAGCGAATATTTATGGGCAGCTCAGGATATGCAACAGTGAGCCAAATGTATGACATAGATGATCTCATGACTCCTCACAAGAACCCTATTAAGTGGGGGCTTACCCTGTACACTTGAGGAACTGCAGTTGGAGGTTAAATAGCGTGCCCCAAGTGTCAGAGTTCAATAACTTGCCATAGAACCCAAGCCCAGAGATCTGACTCCAAAGCTGGACCTCTTACCGACTCTAAAACCCGTGCTCACTTGAGTTATGCTGACTTTGTACCCAAGTGTAATCATGCTCATTTTACAGATAAGGAAAGCCAGGTGGAGAGATGAGCTGTTCAAGGACAGACTATGGGCAGGGCTTGAGGGCACAGGTCTTACTAAGGGCAGAATCCAACTGGGAACTCAGGTTAGCACTTTTCCTCGGGTGGGTTTGTGTCAACATGAGAAAGTGCAGCCATTTGTCACCTCAGTGAAGAAGGGGGCTCTGTGAGGTATGCCTCAGCAAGTTCTCCCTGGAACCCCGGGCGGAGGCAGCAGATGCAATGGAAGGAGACTTGGGTTGGCTCTTAAGTTTGGACTTTGCATTTCAGCTCCACCATGGGCCAGCTGTGTGATCCTGGGCAAGTCCCAGAGGGACACTGTTTGCTCAAGCCCAACACGTGCTTAGCACAACCTGCCTTTTCTACCTTACAGACTAACTGTACCACTCAGTAAGATTGTGGGTATAAAGTCCTTTGTGGGGACACCTGGGTGGCTCAGTTAAGTGTCTGACTCTTGGTTTCACCCAGGTCATGATCTCAGGATCGTGAGATCAAGCCCAGCTCTGCACTCAGCGGGGAGTCTGCTTGAGATTCTCTCTCTCCTCTTCCTCTGCCCCTCCCCACACTCAAACTCTCTAAATAAATAAATGAACAAATAATTACATAAAATCTTAAAAGAAAATGTAAAAGTCCTTTGTGAACTGTAAAGAGCTGAGGGAAAAAACCTGAAGCTGCTCGGTGGGAGTGTTACAAGTGGGGAGAGGGCTGAAGTGCCATTTCACTGTCCTCTCTGTTTGGCCTTGCCCCCGTCGGCAGCCGATCTGCCCAGGGGACCGAGGGCCAGATGACAATGGGGTTTTTGTGCCCTTCAGCCAGTGGAGGGCCTTCCTGGGGATAGATACAGTAACAAGACGAGAGGCTGAGTCAGTCTGTATGTACCCAGGCCTCGCGAGCTCGGCAGCCTTGACTTTGAGCCCGACACACAAAGAGGGCATTTCAGAGTTTGATCCATAATCTTCAGCCCAAAGGGATCAGCAGGTCCAGTCCCTGCCTCCAGAGACTTGGAGCAGTCAGAGCTGGCCTCAGCTTGGGCCTGGAGTTGGGAGACCAGGGCTCTAGCCCGGCTGTCGGCACTGTGACCCTGGGCTCTATGATCCTCAAATTCCTCAGCCCTGTAGGGAAGGTGTAGGATTGAGGAGGGCTTCCAGGCTTATCAGCTCTAAGCTTTGAAGAATAGGAGAGATTCAGCCTGCTCTTGAAGGATGGGTAGGTTTGGGGCAGATGGGGGAAGGGAGGCAGCCTCACCACAAGCGTGGCGTGTGCGAGGGTGTGTACAGAAGCAATGGAGAGGAGGGGCTCTGGAGCTGAGCCACAACTGTGGGGCTCTGAGCAAGTGATTTAGTTCTCTGAACCTTTGTCTCCTCATCTTTGAATTTTTTTTTTAATCAGAGAGAGAGAGTGAGAGAGCACAAGCAGGGGGAGGGGCAGAGGGAGAGGGAGAATCAGGCTCCCCGCTGAGCAGGGAGCCCGATGCGGGGCTCGATCCCAGGACCCCGGGATCATGACCTGAGCCAAAGGCAGACACTTAACCGACTGAGCCACCCAGGCGCCCCTGTTTCCTCATCTTTGAAATGGGAATAGTGATTGTACTTACCTCAGGTGGACCAAATAACAGCCCCCCAAAGGTGTCCGTGTCCCAATCCCCATAACTGTAAATATGCTATCTTACGTGCGCCTGGGTGGCTCAGATGGTTGGGCATCTGCCTTCAGCTCAGGTCATGATCCCAGGCTCCTGGGATCCGGTCCCGCATCGGGCTCCCTGCTCAGCGGGAAGCCTGCTTCTCCCTCTGCCTCTCTCTCTCTCTCTCTGTCTCTCATGAATAAATAAATAAAATCTTAAAAAAAAAATGCTATCTTACATGTCCAAGGGGCCTTTGAGGATTTTGAGATGGGAAGATTACCCTAGATGATCTGATGGGCCCAATGTAATCCCAAGTCTTTATAAGGAGGCAAGAGGGGCAAGGTCCAGAAACAGATGTGATAAGGAAGTGGAGGTTGGAGTGACGTTCTCGGAAGACGAGGACAGGTAACCAGTCAAGGAATGCAAGTGGCTTCTAGAAGCTGAAAAAGGCAAAAAGACGGTTTTTCCCCTCAAGCCTCCAACACCTCGATTTTAGGACCTCTGACCTCCAGAACTGTTAAGGTAGTGAATGTGTGTCTTAAGTCACCAAGTTTGTGATCATTTATTACAGCAATAAGAGGAAACGTAATACACTACCTAAGTGTGTATATTTAGTGAAGATTAAATGAGATAGTGGATATAAAATGTTTGGCCCAAGTGTCCGCTCAGTCTTACCGGAATTATTATGTTTCTCCCTTGTTAGTCATATTTGTTCCTTCAGGACCTGGTACCCCAGGGGCCTTCAAGCTCCCGCACACACAATTTGTCAATCTTCCTACCAGCAAGGCCCACTCAGGATTTATGGCCCGGATACCTGAAACACTGAGACTCTGACCCTGTTTCTGATGGAAGGCCTTAGAGGATGTTTCTTGGCACTGTTTTTATTTACTTAACTTTTTGCCCGGTTGCTTTCCTTCTTGCCGGAAGCCAAAGCGACAGAGACACCCTGATCTACTTCCAGAGTTCAGACCTCTTGCTCCCTGTCCAGGTACTCCTGACCATACGTGGGAACGCTGGTTGCCCATCTGGCCCCAGTCCAGCTCCCAGAGATGGTCCCCCAGGTGGTTCAGGCGACAGAGACTTTGGAGTTACCCAGCAGAAAGAAAAGCAAGTTCTCGGCGGGGTTGAGAATTTGCCTCTGAGTCAGGGGTCAGGAGACCTGGCTCTGAGCCCCAGCTCCCCTGGGGGTTGGGGCCTCAGTTTCCCCAGATCTACAATATGAGTTGTAAGCCCTACTGTGACTCCCTCACCAGACTGCTCTGTCACTCGCTAAGCTATTACACGAGGAAATAACCTTAGAATGGCCGAAAGGCTGTAAAAGTGGTAGGAATGAAGAGGAGAAGGAGGAAGGAGGCAAGGAAGAACAGGAGGAGAAGGGGGATCTCCTCTGATGGGCCGTTCCAGGCGCACTTTCAGTACTTGAAGAGGCCAAGCTGTCCCCACCCCAGGGTCTTGGCGCTCATTCTCCCCTTGACGACAAAGTTCCTCCTGGAGCCCTTCTCACTGACTCACCATCAACCTTTCTCTCCATGTTTGCCTCTTCCGAGAGGCCTACCCTAACAACGCTATCTGAAGTAGTCCCCCATTACATTTTCATTTCATCCTGTTTCTCTCCTTCATAGAATTGATCACAACCTGAAACAGGGGTATTACCCGCCTTAGCTATTAGAATGTCTCTGTCCTACTTACTGCTGCGTCCCCCGTGCAGGGGAGTCAATAAACGGATGAGGGAAGGAGCTGATCAGCTGACGTTCTGGACGTGGGGAGAGCCTGGATGTCATGCACCTGTCATGCACCTGGCATTCCCAAGGCAGTGGCTAGTAAAGCCCCCTGGAATTCTCAGGCTGTGGCTGGGTGCTAGGGTCAGAAAGGGCAGGATCGAGGTAGAGCAGGTAATACCTAGACAGCAAAGCTGCAGAGTGGCTGGACAGGGTGGTGGGAAGGCAGCGAGGATCCCGAGGTCCTGACGTCTCATTTTGCAAGCTGATGTTGGGTAAGCCGCATTCTCAACTAAGAAGAGGGGTACCAAATGGTTGTGTGGTCTAGGGTCCACAGATGTCAGAGCTGGAGGGCAATTTAGGAGGAGGTAGAGTGTCGTGGTTGAGCACTTGGGCTCTGGTGTCCCTTAACCCTGCCTTTGAATCTCTGAATTGCCACGTGCTGGGTGCATGAGCTTGGGTGTACTACTGATCTGATCTGAACCTCATTTTCCACATCTATAAAATGGGGATGATAAAAGTTCCTATTTCATAAAGGTTAGATCTGAAAATATATACAAAGGACTTAGTTCAGTGTGTTTAATAAATTCTGGCTCATAATACTACTATTATGCTGTCCAATCTATTTACAAATGGAAAAGGTGTAGCTCAGATGGGGGTGGTGATGAGCCCAAAGTCACTCACTGACTCCGTGGCAGAGCGGGGACTCACACCCCGGTCGACCACCCCTGGCCCAGTTGCGCTTCTTTCCCTTCCTCTAAAGCCCTTGGTGGCAGGCGGACCAGCCTCAGTCCTAGCACTTCCCCTTCCTAGGTCAAAATCATTCTTGCTTCCGAGGCTCCTGCTTCCCCAAGGGTGCTCTTACCCTAGATATAAACTCTACCTGGTTTTCCTCGGAGGGATCCCGGCTCAAGGGATCCCCACGGGGGCCTGTGAGTCACCCCTGAATGGGACCTCTGTCCCAGAGTGTTAGCCTAGCTCCAGCCAGCTTTCCAATTCCTGAAGCAAAGGCCACATGGGAATGGTTCCATTAGCTCATTCTCATCAGAAACATTATCCTAGTTTATAAAGAAAAAACACAACACTTAAGTTAATTTTAGTCCCCATGATGCTTGGGAGCTATAGCAACCAATCTGTCCAGATGGTGAAACAAATCTGTGGAGGCTGCCAGCAGTCTGCATTGAAGAGCCAAGGCCGAGCATCAGCTCTTGGCCCCTGGGCCAGGGAGAGTCTTTGGGGATCACGGGGAGCAGAGGTCCTTTCTTGGATTCCTGACTAGTGCCTTTGAGAACCTGAAGAAAGCCATGGGCCTTCTCTGCAGGAAAATGCACAGACACCCAAACTTTTATGATCAATTTTTGTAGGTTTGAGGGTCTTTGGAAGACCAGTGTTGGGCACTACTCCAGGCGGCATCGCTATCAGAAAACAACCCCTCGTTGAGAGAATGCCAGCTCGATGTTGGCCGCTGTTCTAGCCACGTCAAGCCTTGCCCAAACGCGACACGTGAGCCCCTGCTCTGGTGGATCATGTGTCTGGTCGGGGAGACAAATAGTTTCTGAGCAGGACAAATGCTAGGAGGAAAGAAAGACAGTGTAAGTCGGTGAACTCTGCCTGTGGAAGAGGCAAGGAGGCTGATTCCCATTGGGTGGTCGGCAGGGGGTGGGGTGGGGGGCAGCTCTTCTAGGAGATGACATAATACCAGAGACCTGAAGGATGAGCAGAGCCCGGGCACAGGACATTCAGGCAGACAACTGACCCTGGCAGAGGTTAAGAGCAAGTGCGAAGAACCAGGGGTAGGAGCGACGCTGGGGTCATTGAAGAACCGAACGGAGCCAGTGACCTGGAGTAGAGCAAGCAAGGAGGACGGGATGGTAAGAGAGGCAGAGGCCGTGTCATGTAGAAGTTAGGAGAGTGTTCTCTGTCTTCTCCCCTTCCATGTTGTTCAAACCAAATCCATGCTTCTAGAGCCATCTATTCCGGCAAGCCTTCCCCACTGCCCCAGTCCAAGCATCCCCCCGCTCTGAACCCTGGGGTAAGCCTCACCGTCTGTACCACTCGTGTGAGTGGGTGTATGCATAAGGCGTGCCCTCTTGGCAAGATCCAAAGCTCCTGCAGGACAAGGACCAGATAGTAATTCTTGTATCCCTCAAAGTTTTAGGAATGTACTCAGAAACATTCATACATTCATCAATATTCTCATAAAGTTTCAACCAAGACCTGTTGCACCAAGAAGTTCATGAAGCACAAGAGTGAACCAGTTGAATTGTGGTAGACTCAGCCTGCCTAGACCCCTTTAAACCAGGGGATCTTGGGCAAGCGACTTAGCCTCATTGAGCCTCTGTTTCCTTATTAGTAAAAGGGGCACAATAACAATATCTAAGTCAAGGGGTTGCTGGTGAAGATTATGAGGTCTCAGTAAGCCTTGGCTACTGTTACTTCTATGATGATTATCATCAGTCACCTTGTCTATTCTATATTGATGATACAGACTCCCCAGCTAGAGAGCAAATCTCTTATATGTCTATTCGTGGTGCAACTAGAGTCAGAGTTGTTATTTTCAGATCATATCCGCCCTCATCAGCGATGATGCCACCAGAGGCGGCTTCTGTCCGTACAGAGGCGAGGCTTGGCTTTGCCTTTGTCACAGATATGGTCCCCTCGAAATGGCAATGCCCTCCTCCACATTGCCTCATCTTGTAAAGATCACTGGTCAGGGAGTCAGGACACTTGGGCCCGGCTCTGCCCCTGGGGGCCTTTGGGTAATCGCTTGCCCCTTCCAAGCCTCAGTTCCCGTCTGAACAAGGAGGAGGTGGTTCCGGATGATTCCTGTGGACCCTTCCAGACCTGGTGCTCCGCGAGTCTGTGTAGGGAGCAGCCCCAGAACCTACGAGGCAGGCAGGGTTGGGGAGTCTGGTCAGGACAGCCCACCACAAGGAGAGGAGGAGAGAAATGCAAGACCTAGCTGGCTTCGGCAGTGGGGAGATGGGGGAGGGGGAGAAGGAGGAGACAGAGGAGGAGGAGGAGGGCCCGAGGGGTGGAGGGGAGACAGACCCAGCCCAGAGCTCCGAGTGGTTTCCTGTTGCCCGGCTCTAAACCCTCCACATTCCCGCAGATCTTCACACTGCCTGGAGCGCACTCCGCCAGCCACCCGTCTGCCACTGAGGTACGCATGCCCCTGCCTGGCCTTTCCCTCTTCTGGTTGCTCCACCCCGACCCCCTAGTTCACTTCTGCAGTGTGTGTACAGAAAGAGGAGCTGTGCTGGGGAGGTCTCTGGGTCAGGGACGGGTGCGCATCTCCTTCGGGCTCCATCAGCGCTCCTCCCGCTAAGGGCAGGAGCCACGGACTCACTGCCTGTTGCTTTTCAGGTGGTGTAACTTGGTCTCCCTTTTAGGTTTGCAGAAAATAATCTCACTGTGTCTTTGGGGGAGTGTTTTCTCTCTCTGTGTGTGTGTGTGTTTCTCTGTGCCTGCCTCTCTGGTTTCAGAGGCTGCCGGCTTTTCCGCTGTGCTCCCTTCGCAAATGTGGCAGCCTGCTTTCCTAGGAATATGATCTGCTCACAGCTGCACGGGGCTGGCTGGCAGCCACGGTCTGTCCTGCTCCCCATTCCAGGAGAAGACTCTTCCTGGACTTTTTTTCGGTCAGGGGTTCTGTTTTCCAAAAGGAACTTTGCATGAATGATAAATTCATCTCTGGAAGGCAAATGGAGGGTCTCTACTGAATCAGCACCTCTGGGAAGGCGTCTCTTTCCCAGGAATTCTCCCCCACTGACCCCTCCCCCTCCAACACACGTACTCTGAAATAGCACCGTCAGACTCCTGGGTTAGGCATTGTTCTCATCCTGGGCTGCGGGGGTGTGAGCACAGGAACTCACTGGCAGTAGCCCTTAGTGTACGTGGATCTGAAGACCCCAGACATTTGATATCGTCCAACCAAGCCTCTGGGTCCTCTGGGAGGCTGGGTGTGGTGGAGGATGTTCCAGGAAGGGGAGAAGGGGGGAAGGCAGGCCAGAGAGACTCCCAGGGCAACCTCCTCACACCCCCTTGTTTAGAAAGCCCAAACTCTACACGGAAATGGTGGTCTAGCCTTTTAGGATGTTAAGTCCTC
Source organism: Callorhinus ursinus (assembly GCF_003265705.2). Lineage (NCBI taxonomy): Eukaryota > Metazoa > Chordata > Mammalia > Carnivora > Otariidae > Callorhinus > Callorhinus ursinus. The sequence continues at coordinate 50,216,694 of NW_027397065.1, forward strand.
TTTGGACACAATTTTTCCTGTCTTTACCTTCCTTGGCTCCATTGGCCGGTTGGTGAGTGGACTTCCTGGGGTCTGAGGGACACCAAGGGAAAAGGGGGCACTGAGATGAGGCATATCTTCAAGGAAGGTAATGTCTGCCCAAGAGAGAACAGAAAGGCACACATTTTCCTCCAGAAAGGACAGCATTCTACGCAGAACACAGAGAGAATGTTCTTACTAGCGATTCTCTAGGGTTAAATTTCTATCTTCTCCAAGTGCTGATGGGAGAGTGAGAAGCAAGTAAGAAGTAGGTTGGCAGACTTAAGCACACATTCTATGTGCTGTCTTAGGTAAGTAGGTCCTTTGGACTTAGTTTCCTTATCTGTAAAGTAAGAAGGTTGGACTTGATGGTCTTGGCGGAGCCTGACGTCATCTGAAAATTTCAAGGGAAAGTCTTTTAAACCAGAATCCACAGACTGGCTTATGAATGGGCTTTAAGACATCTGCAAGCCACTTAAATTTTTATGTATAGTAGTAGTAGTGGTGGTGTGTGTGTGTGTGAGAGAGAGAGAGAGAGAACGAGAACAAGAGGTATTCACAGCCCTTAGTCTTAAGATATACTCAAATGGATGTACTACTTCCCAAAGAGCCAGAGGGCATGATGATGTGAGAGATGGAGTGTGGGACTGGGAGCAGATGTATATTTGCCGGAGGATAAACAATTTTGAAAGGGAGTGGTTGGGGGAAGAGAGGGTTAACTCACAGTGCTCAGCTGCCACATCGACAAAGCCCAAAGCAAAGGGAGGGGGGAGGGGGGAGGGGAGAGGGGGGAAGGGGTGCCTGGAGAAGGAATCAACTTTTGAAACTTTCTCCAAGTCCCACCCACAGAAAGGCTCTTCTTTGCCATGACTCATTCTGGGAGGAATGTGAGTTGCCACGGTAACCTTTTTTTCAGGGTCTCTGCCTGCTGGCTGGGAGGGGACACTGAAACACTCAGAACATCAGGCTCAGTCTGAACGTCCCCCACCCCACTCAATCCCCAAATATCAGGACAGCAAACTCTAGGTCCTGCCCTGCTGATCTCCCAGGATCACAGGGCAGCTGTGGGCCTGTGATGAGCCTCCCTGAGCTGGTGTTTGAAGACCTGAGTTTTAGTTGCACTGCTGTTTGGGAGGTGCCATTTGACCTTGAACTAATAGATTCTCTGTTCTGAGCCCCAGTTTATTCCTTGGTTAAAGAGCAATAACAATGGTCACCTCGAGGCAGTATGGTGTGGAAGAAATGGGATGATACACAGGAAGCACTTGGTACACTGTGGCCCCCCCCAGTCGCCCCAAGCGGTGGGTTTTTAGAACGAATAAACATGGCATCCAAAGACTTGGTGAAATCATTTCCATCTTTTTTGTTTGGCAGCTCTGTCATCTTAGGGTTTGTATATAACTTCTCTTTATTAAAAGTGCTAATAGGCACATTTAAACAAAATAAATGTTTAAATCCATTTTGATTTGGGCACCTTCGTATTTCCCAAGAGTGTTGTAGCCTCCAGTGTGAAAAGAGCATTGGCCAAGGCGATGGTAGAGGCGAGTCATAACTTGCGCTGAGTGACATCGGGTAAGACCTTTTCCCTCTCTGGGCCTCCTTTTCCTAATCCGTTAAATGGGGAATCTAGATGGTCTCCAGGGGCCCTTCCAGGTCTGAAGTCCTGTGAACCTAAAATCCAGAGATTGCTTTCATGAGAAGAAATAGCTGGCCTACGTTTTTAACCCTGTGCCCCTAGTTGGAAAGGAAACAAGAGAGGAGGGGGCTAAGGGATCTTGGGTTGTGTAACAGTCCTGCTAAAATCTTTATCCTCTATAGAGACTTGTCAACCAATAGCACGGCTGGGGTTTACTATTTACAAGAGCAGCTTTCCTTGCTGAAAATAAGCTATAAATAGGAAAGGATGGTGGAGAAAAGGCAAGAACTCAGGATGTGAGGTAAATGGGAGACTATTTGGCTTTTGAGGTTATTTAGATAGGTAGCCAGATGTGCAGAGATCAACAGAGACGGACACAAACCCACAAGGAGTAGACTGTAAACATTAATTTTACCAACAGGCACCCACTGGCACAGCTCAAAATAAATGCCTCCACACGTGCGCCAATCCAGAGGGTCACGCCCTCACACCCCCCCCCCCCCCGCCCCCCGGAGCCATTCGTTGACTCGCAGACAAGTTCCAGGTATACAACTCGATGCACACACAAACCCTGGCGCTGACCTACCTGGGCCCCAACAGACATGCTGCGCCAGGTGGACGCTTGAAGACACCCACACAGCTTCACGTAGAGGTCCTCGAGGCCAGAGGTCCCCTTGATAGACACACTGTCAGGTGGTGCAGACGAGACTGCCGTTTGTAGCCACATGCGAATGCACCCAGCCAGACGTAACTACAGGTTACAACAAGGAGGTAGACACGTTGTACACATCCAGGACCAAATCACTGGTTGTGCTTTACAGGTAGAGAAACGGAGGATCAGAGAGGGAGGATAATCACCGAAGGTCACACAGCCAACTGATGCCTGTGCCTAACTTCCAGACGTTCAGACATGTCCAAATGTTCACTTTTTTTTTTCTTTTTTTGTTGGTTTTCATCTGGTCACTTTGGTTTCATGCCCGTACACCTCCTTCTGTAGGCAACAAGCCCTATGGATGATCAGTGACAGCAGTATTTCTCTCTCTTTGCTGGCCAGTGTGGCCTTTGCCATGAGGGCAGCATGATGTGGCTAATAGGTGGCTGCTTCCCCCCACTCCTCACTTCACCCGTCTTTAAAGGAGGAAAGAGAGGGCTGGAGCTGAGCCTTTCAGCCAAACCTGGGGATTAATGAAGCTACTGCCTTTTCTCTACAGCACAGAGCCTGGATCCTGACCCCAACCCTGAACTCAGGGATGGCTGGGCTGGGCAAAGCCAGAGCCAGCAAGCAGTGACTTGGCAGAATTATTTAGAAAAGCAGTCTCCTCTTATCCAGGAGGAAGAGATGTCTTAGACAGGAAATTAGCTCTACCGTCACTCTCAAGACATAGAGCTTGGTGTCTATAGAGAAAACAATATGGATAGAGACACCAACTCTGTCCAGAACTAGGTTCTTTCAGAAACTTGATATTAACCTATCTCATCTGGGGATCCCTCTGGGTCATCTTATGTTAGTCATGGCGTTAGGATCCCAGACTGATCAGATGAAAAAAGAAACAGAGCAAAACAAGGTGAACATCTGGATGTTTCTGAACATCTGGAAGTTTAGTGTCGCTACCAGCCTGCTGTGTGACACTTGAGTGAGTTATTTTCCCTCTCTGAGCCTCAATTCCTCAAAATCAGAAGCGTGGCAAAGAGGTTTCACGTGGCTTGACAACACCAGTCGTTGGTAGCGGCTGCCAGAAGAACTGTGTTCAGGATTCAGATGCCACCCTGCACTTTAGGGGGAAGGGTCATGTGATCGATTAGTAATGTCTGCCACATGCACTGCAGGAGCAGGTGGAGACATTTTCACCATGTATTTGCTATCTTTGGTATGTGACAACCTGGATTCTGATGTTCTTTCTCGGCCCCTCCTTTTGTGGTCACCCCCATGCTGCAGTGGCCCATAGAGGGAGCCAAGGAGGAAAGCCCGAAGCTCCACCCTGGGCCTCTCCTAACCACCATGAAAGAGCGAAACGTGGCATCTTAGATGCCTTTGTGGAACCTCAGTTAGGCTGATTCTAGTCTCGAACTCCAGGGCTGCTTTGGAGTTGCCCCAGAACCTCTTCACTTCGAGGCTTGAGCACCCATTAGCTTCTTCCCTTCCAGCAAGAAATATTAAAATTTTTCAGACTCAAGGGACAGGCTGGGAGGGATGATACTCTGAAAGGCTTCTGCCTGAGCCGACTTAGAAAGTCAGGGCTGAAAGAAACCTCAGGGACCACCTTGCCCCAGGATTTTCAAAGTGTGTTCATAGGAGACCCCAGAGATGCTCCAAGGCGTCTCAGCGGTGTCTGAGTGTGGAGGACTTTCAGCCCCCATCTCAACTCCCCTTGTACCTGCTTTTGTTTTTTGTTTTTTGTTTTTAATTTCAAGCTGATTCATTGAACAGATTGTAATGAACTCATGTTTCAACAAATGCGAAAGGCTTTTAGCTGCTTCAGATATTGGACTCCGCAGAAGACCTCATTGACAGAGAGGGCTTACATAATTTTGACCACCACTGATCTGAAACAACCTCCTCATTGTGCAGATGAGCAGGGCCAGGTGTGGTCCGGGGAGGAGAGGAACCTTCCCTAAGTTTGCACAGTGAGCTGGGAGCTGCGTTGCCAAGACTGCATCCCAGGACTCCCGACGTCCATGTCACGAGACCACCTCCGAGGGGCTGTGCTTGCTCCCCGGCGAGTCCAAGTGTGGCCGAACCGGCTGTGGTGGCGCCTCTCTGGCCTGGCTCGGACCTCCTTCCAAGTCCCAGCTCCCTGGCGGGCCTGGCTCACAGAGGGGGTTCCTTTATTAGCCTCCAGACTTGTTTTTCTCTTTTTGGGCTTGTTTACCAGGAACGTGTGTTTTTGGAACCCTTGTTTCCAAGCCAAACAGTGGGAGAGAGATGCTTGGTGTGCGTCAGCAGCCTAACTAAGAGGCCAGCCTGGGGCCCAGCCTTCGTCACTGTGTTCTCTGGAGGCTGGGCTGGCGTCCCCTTGACCAAGAGGAGCAATGTCTCCTTTGTTCCACCCCAACACCCTTTCTCCCTGGGCCACAGACAAAGAGCTGGGATTCTTGCCCTGGATTCTTGAGGGGGATGGAGATTCTGGGATCCGCAGATTTTAAGATGCTCTTCCAAACAACACTGCTTACTTCTTGTATTCTCTCATATAAATCACCCAAGAGCCTTGTAGGTGTATTATTTCCATTTTACAGATGGAGAAATGAATTGAGGCCCAGAGTGGGAGAGTCACTTTCTGAAGGTCACACAAGTTGCTAAGTGGCAGAGCGAGGATTTGAACCTGGACATTCCATCTCCGGAGCCCATGTGCTTGCCTTTCTGCTACATTGCATAACCACTCTGCCTGACCACTGGTTACCTTTATAACCACTCTGATGTGGTAGCCACTAGCCACATGTGGCTACTTAAATTTAAATTAATTAAAATGAAATCTAATTAAAAATTCAGTTCATTTACACTAGCAATATTTCAAGTGTTCGGCAACCACATGTGGCCAGTAGCTACCATACTGGACGATGCAGATATAGAATAAATTCATCATCTCCAAAGGGTTCTATGAGACTGCACTGCTCCGTAAACCTCTCTACTCAAATCAGATTTGATGATTACAACTCAGATTCTGTTCTTCCCGTTCTTAAGAGCCCATGATTCCAAGACTCAAAATCTATAAAATTCCATGAGTCTGAGATTTCCCCCAGTTGTGACATTCAGGGACTTTTCAGTGTCCAGGGAGAGCCCGAAGGAGGCCCTTTATATTTTGAGGGAGATGAACTGGGGGGCTGGCTGTACTTTTCCATCCCCAGAGTCTTTCTAAAGAGAGAGAAGTGACCTCGGCTTCGGGTCCTGCTGGCAGCCAAGGACGGGTTTTCAGCCGTCTCCAGAGCAAATAAAGGCAAAAGGAAGGGACTTGATGTACGGAACAGGGGGAGGAGGTGGCGGTGGGGTGGGGGTGAGCAGTGTCTGCCTTTGATGACCACCAAGCCAAGGGAAACACACCCCGTGTTCCTGCCCTGGCCCAGCCTCCTTTCCCCGCACCTCGGGCCAGTTCACAGCCCAACTGGGCTCCATTCAGGTGAGCACCTGGGAGGGATCAGCTGCCAAGAGAAACCGTGTGAGACGAAGAGCTGGCCCGCGGTGACCGGGCTGCCCGGGGCCTCGTTCAGCCCTGCCGCTCACTCCCTGGGGCTCTTGGAAGGTTTCCTCCCCTCTCTGGGCCTCAGTCTTCTCAGCTGCACTATGGGACCGCAAGACACGCCTTGAGCCTCCAGTGGGATGCCTGATTGTCAAAACACTTTGGAAAGGATAGACGTAGGCATCGTCACAAACTAAAGAGATACAAAGGAAGGAGTTTTCATTTAATACTAGTCATTTCTACAAAGCTGTTGAGATTTTCACTGGGCATACCAGATTTAGGTTTGATGGCAAAGGATGTGTTCTGAATGCTGGGGTTTGGCTCTGTGTCGTGACCTCCCTGGGGTTGCTGTTGCCCCCCATGAGCTGTGCAGGATGGCTGCCAGACCTGTTTCAGAGAGCCTCAGGGAGGGGTCCTATGCATGTGTAGGAAGTATGGCTGTGCAGCTGTTCCCCTTTCCTCTCATCCCATCATCTGGAGAGAAAGGGTTCTGGGACTGGTGATGGAGCACTGGGCAGTGGGCAGAACCCCAGATTTGGAAAATAACTCTTTCTCTAAGATTTGGGGTCATTTTCTTAACACTGTCACCGTTTTTCTGCCTTTTTCCTCCACCCCCGCACGGGATGGAACATAGTCCCTGTTAGGCCCAGCCCCACTCCACGCACGAGAAGGGAGTTTGTCAAGGCAGTTTGACTTGCAAGAGGCCTGAATGTTGCACAATTTCCTGCTCTCAACCACAGGCTCATCGGGAAAGTGGGACTAAGGGCCCTCCCGTGCCTTGTCTGCCAGTGTGTCCGAGCTTCCCAGGGGACAGCATGTATGTGAGGCCTTTAGACACTATGAGCACTACAAGATTTAGAATTATTTTTCAGTTCTCGCTGCAAAACCAACGGCAGGAAGGGTGAGCATGCTCCTGGGAAAGAATGTGCAGGAAGAGGGTGGGGAGGCAGACAAAAAAGCTGACCAGAGCTGGTCAGAGAGGGGGAGCACGGTCAGAGAGGGGAGCGTGGTTGCTCCGCTCAGATGAAGGACACGGACTCCGGAGATGTTGGTCTTCCTGGCTCTTTAACCGGAAGCTTATTACATTTCCAGTCCTAGCATGGACTAGTCAAGTCCATGACATGACTTCTGTCACTCGAGCTCAGACGACACCTTTTTGTGTTTCTAGCTACCAGTCTCACTCTGCCCCTTTGACTTGAAACAGTCTCAGATAAGTCCTCCATCGATGCTTTCTCTTCTGTTCCATTCACAAAATCATAGGCCAGGGTTGTCTTGCTTGTGTCTTCCAAATGGGAAAGCAAGCAGGGAGATTTTTCCACCTCTAGGCCTGGGAGGGAACAAGCATACAACTGTGTGGGGCAGGAACATTCTACAGCTGCCTGGAAAGGGAAGACTGGAAGATTGGACTCCTCTGGGAGCTGGAGCCAGGGTGACGCAATGCCAGGCCCCCAGGCTGATTCCTCTAAATTTCTGTTAGTTTGATTTCAAACATATGCCATGAAATAGGAGGTGAGGTTTTGTGTCTATTTTAATACAACAAAGGGTCAGTATGAAGTCTGCTCTTCCTCTGCCTATTTCTATTGTTCAAATACTACAAGTGAAGAAGGGTTATACCACAGCTGATGACACATGCCAACATCAGCATATGCCTGCAACGTTTTAAGGGCATTTCAAGAACCCAGTCTCCAACCTCAAAGCTTACCTAGTCTAGCCCTCACAATAATGGAAGGGGGGACAAGGTCTAGAGAGGACAAGCGATTTAACCAATACATCCAGATAGTTTTGAGGCAGATCAAGGACCCCTGGCATTTAATTCCAAGCCAAGTGTTTTGTTGTTGTTTTTTTTCCCACGGTGCCAGGGAATCTCCAAGGTGCTTGTCAGTTGAAAAGTCTTGGCAAGAACTAGGGATGATGAGCCCAATATAGAAGTTTGTGGGGGCAAAAGAGGGAAGACATGGTCACTGGTCACCTTGACTAAAAGCTGCTCAGGGCCTGAGGGAGCACTCTTGTTTTGTGCAGCCACAGGAGGAGGAACAGAGTAGACCAGAAGTTTGAGGGAGGCAAATTTAGATCCATACAAGGGAGAGCTTTCTAAAGCCATTTGGAAATAGAAGTCCATCTAGTGAGAACATGAAATAACATGTCCCCACTACAGTTCCTCTGTGAGAGATGGCATTTTGGCAATGAACCATCAGAGAAGATTCTGCTCCCAAATCCCTTGCAGTCATGAGATTTTTGGAGTGAAGAGCTCAGCATCTGGAGAGTGAGGTCTCACCAGTGACCAGGGCAGGAGAATGTTCTAGATCTCAGCTAACATCCTTTAGCGGTGAAGGGGAAAGAGGAGAAAACATGAACACATGCCAAGTATTTGGATAGTTTCCCTCCAGAGAAGCGCTGCCCCTTCTGGGCAGAGCAGAGAAAAATGTGGCTACCTTCAAGTTTCCATTGGTCACACTCTGAGACTGTTGTTCTTTGTTTGAGAAGGTAGATCTCATTGTCTCAAATTGACAGGCTATTAACTGCCCCCCTCCTCCTTTCAGACGGGGTAGGAAGGAGGAGGAACAGGAAGAGGAGGAGGGTTAAGGGGATAAGAAAACAAACAAAAGAATCCTAGAACGTCAGGGATTTAAGGGTCCTTGAAGATGATCTGCCTCAGTATTGCCCCGGCTTGACTAGTTAGCCAACCACCTTTGGTCGACCACTATTTAGAAACTTCAATAAGTGTACTGACAAAAGAGACTTTATATCTTTACCATATATGGAGAAATCTTTGTCTTTTGTCGTAAATGGAAGGAAACTATAAAAATAAACACAAAGAAGACAAAACAACTTTGCTAAATTCCAGCTGGATATAGTTTCCTGTGGAGGCTCTGAGCCAGAGGCCTGCTCTCTGTTACAAGGAGATAGATGAGTGCTAGAAAGGCACTAAAGACATCTTAGCACCAGACTGAGGCTTTTTCTTCATATAGTCGGGATTGGAAGAGAATTGAGGAGAAGCACATTTCTCTCTCATCTTTCACTATAACTTAACATGCACCATCTAAAATTACCTCGCATGTCACAGGAATTCCGTGTCAGAAGGAGCTCTCCATCAGGAAGCCCCCCGCTCACTCAACTCTCAATCTGTGTCCCCCCACAGGGTTCCCAGCACCATGAGGGCCTGGATCTTCTTTCTCCTCTGCCTGGCCGGGAAGGCCTTGGCAGCCCCTGTAAGTACCTAAAGAGCATATCTGCTTCGTCTTCCTCCCACCACCAGCTCAGTGGCATCCAATCTGCCCGCCTTGGATGCTTGGAGGGGTCGGGGATGTCCCTATCTCATTATTTTACCTGTTTTTTTTTTTTTTTTTAAGGAAAGGTAACAACAGCGTGTGGCCTAGTTTTTTTTTTTTAAGATTTTATTTATTTATTTATTTGAGAGAGTGAGAATGAGAGAGAGAGCACATGAGAGGGGGGAGGGTCAGAGGGAGAAGCAGACTCCCTGCTGAGCAGGGAGCCAATGCGGGACTCGATCCTGGGACCCCAGGATCATGACCTGAGCCGAAGGCCTATTTTTTAAAAAGATTGTTTCTTACACTAATAAGCACGGAGAAAAATTGAGATGAGGACCACTGGATGGAGAGTCTGGGGAAGAAAGATTTCCATGTAAGGAGAAAGTGAACAGAGAGGGCTGGTTAGTTTCCAAATCAGTGAGGACTATTTGGTTGCAAGCAGTAGGCTCCAATCTGGCCAAATTAGTGGGAGAAAGGAGACGGGCAAATTATAAAATCAAAGGTATTGAGGAGGACTGGAAAAGCGCAGGTTCAGGATCTGGGAGGTAAGAACAAACAGACCGTCTTGGAGATGCAGCCATCTGAATAGATCTGCTCCAGCAGTTTCACATCTTGAGAAAACTTGCCAAGAAGATTGAAAAACAATTCAAGGAGAACTGATCTGGTTGGGCTTGGGTCCTGGCCCAGCTTCTTGGCCAGGGGAGTGTGGAGCACCCTAACGGACAGAGAGTCCCTCCAAGACTTGCATGCAGGGGGCCAGCAGTGGTCATCCAAAGCCAAACCGGAAGCCATTACTGGAAGAGGGAGGAAGCAGCATGCGGCCGACCGACCGTTTCTCTCAACCCCTGATTCCCTCATCCTCTCTCCACTAGGAGGTGTGAGTGATGGTAGACTCTGGCAGGTAGATTCTGCCAAAAGATTGGGCAAGGTTAGCATTACTTTTAGAAGCAGCCCCAGCCAGCCAGGTACCTCGAAGTTGCATGTTATCTTGCTTCTTCTTACTCCCAAGTTGACATGGCAAGAAGGAATCACAAAAGCACAATAATAATATCATACTTGTGGGAAAGATAATGACATCTGTTAACATGCATGATGTTCCTGCCCCATCGGTCTCTGTTTTCCCACTCTAAACTGAAAGGAGTTCGTCTGCTTCAGTGGTTTTCAGATTCATAGGAGTTCAAAGCAATGGAAATGCTTTTCTAAGCTAAATCTTCGATAGATGCCCCAGATATAAAATATAGAAAGGGGGGGTGCTCCAGAGTTCCATAGGACCCTTGTGTTTGGCTTATCTTTTGCCCTCATCACCCCACCCATGGCAGTCCCTGAGGCACAGCCTTGGGGATCTCTAGGGAGCTGCTCTCCTAGCTCCCCTGGCTGGAGGCACTTCAAGCTGGCCTTGGCCTTGACCTCTCTGAACTCCATTTTCTCTTTCCAGCAGCAACAGGAAGCCCTGCCTGATGAGACAGAGGTGGTAGAGGAAACCGTGGCTGAGGTGGCAGAGGTAGGTTGGTGGGGAGCCCAGAACTCCACATTCATTCCCTGGAGAAACCCGATGGGTGCTGTGGGGTCTCGACCCTGGAACGGGGCATTTGCCCCTTCCCATGGGCACACACAGCATTTTGGCATTTTGCTTTCTCTTCTGTTCCATTCATAAAATCATAGATTTGAGTCCTGTATGTCCCCCAATCCTGACACATTCCTGAATGCTTCCCAAACCTTCCATGGCACCTTAGAGTTGGGAACTATGATTTTGAAATTTTTTATTTTTAGGCTGCAGGACAATTTTTCTTAGGTGGTCACCCACAGTCTCCCCATACGTTAAACATAAAGGGGAACCTGCTGTGGTATGGCTGGTGGGGGTGGTGGGCTTGGTACCCCTCCTGTCCCAACACCCCTGGTGCCCTCTGAGGCATCTCGGTGGGCCTGTATAAGTCCATCTAAATTCTGGACCCTGGCATTTGTGCTCCCTGTACCCTGGGCCTGACACACCTTTCCAGCTTGTCTCTCCTCCTGTGGGACCTGAAGCTCCAGGCAAGTCCCCTCCAGGGTTTACCCCTGAGGGTAGGAGCCATTTGACTCACCCTTCTCCCTCCACCCCAGGGACCTGTGGGAGCCAACCCCGTGCAGGTGGAAGTAGGAGAATTTGATGAAGGTGCTGAGGAAACTGAAGAGGAGGTGGTGGCTGAAAGTAGGTCCCTTTCTCGTGTCTTGTCATATCCAGTCTTTGCCCTCTGCCATTTGAGCCTGGGGCATGGGGACAGCCTACGTGAGGTTCCTTCCTAAGGAAATTCAGGGTGGGCTCCTCCTTGCAGGGTGGGCTGTGGAAGAGAAACAGTGTTGACTTGAAAGTTGGAAATCTTCTCTGGAATCTGGGCATGATCTATGTATAGCCAGGCTGTCTGTGCTCTGAGTGTCAGGAAGGGATGTTCCCAAGCTGGAAATGGCCTTCTCCCCTCACAGCTATTTGCCCTGATGCCAAAGTTGGGTTTCACGTTCCCACAGAGGTCACAGGTCCCATGTGGTCACTGCACTCCTAGACGACCTCTGTCTCAGCCCATGCCCCAAGTGGGTGCAGACCTGAAGGGACTCCAGGAGTTTCCACACACATTAGCTTATTTGATCTGCACAGGAAATAAGGCCTGGGAACCTGATAGAGCTCATATAATGCTATGCTTGGAGCAGGTGCCAGAAAGAGAGAAATGTCCTAGGGCCTCCACCTCCAGCCCACCGTGCTGGCATCTCCATCCCACACAGTGGAGAAACATCATACCCAAGGGGTTAACAGCATGGACTTGGGAGGCAAAGGCACCTAGGTTTGCCTCTAAACTCATTGACTCCTGCTGAGAGCGCCCTCCGACAGCCTACTTAGCTCCTCTGAGCCCAGCTTCCTCATCTCTAACACAGGACTGATGCCGACGGTAGACCCTCACCCCATGGCTGGAGGGTTATGAGATGAGGCACAAGAGCACTTGGCCCAGTGCCTGGCAGGGCAGGCATCCAATAAAGAATGACTCAAATACCCCACATCATGCATCAGGAGGAAACGGCCAGATTGAGCTGTCATCCCGAGGGCATAGAGTTTTTGTTGGAGCGGAGGGGCATCTACTGAGTCCGTTCCTTCCCTTCTCCAGGCCCACCCTCATCCGGTGTTTACCAGACACAGCTGGGCTCTATTGTTCGGCGTGGGCCTCAGGGCACTTCTCCCTTTTCCTTTACAGCCACTCAAGTCTGTTTTGCTTGGCCTCACAGCTCCCTGGCTCCCTGACAACAGCCGATATTCCAAGTCATTCTAGAAAGTTTATTTTATTTTATTTTATTATTTTATTTATTTATTTTTGAAAGTTGATTTTATGATCCAAAAATGCCTCACTATCACTGAGGAACAGAGAGCTGAAAACACAGTGATTGCTTCAGTCCTCAAGGGAGTTATATGGTATCCAGTGCTTCTGGGTCCCAGATTAAGCCTGCAGCTCCCCAAAATGTGCCTGACCCTGACCTCACACTGAATCTCTAATCCCCAGACTGAGCCAATTTCTCCCTTAAGTGCCAACTCCTGGGCTCAGCAGAAGAGACAGGAGGACTCGGGGCTGCCCAGAGCGAGGAGTTCTGCCCAAGGATCCATCTGGGTGGGTTGGGGTGGACCCGGTGGTGCTAACTACATGCCCTTGTTCTCCACCAGACCCTTGCCAGAACCACCACTGCAAACATGGCAAAGTGTGTGAACTGGATGAGAACAACACTCCCATGTGCGTGTGCCAGGACCCTACCAGCTGCCCTGCCCCCATTGGCGAGTTTGAGAAGGTAAGGGCAGGGGGCTGGGGGCTTGGGCCCTTGTAAACATGGGGAGTAGCTGCCCACAACACTGGTGGCTCGGTGGCTCTATGGGGCAGCTCCAGTCTCAAAAGTCCCCTCGCTAGACAGTCACGGCAGGAAAGTGGAGGTAAGGCTCTGCCCGTCACTGGGTCCCTCCAGCAACCAGCAAGAATTTATTCAGCACCGGCAGGTTCCCAGCTCCACACCAGATCCAGAAAGGAATACACTAAGAACATCAGACACTGAGATAGGGGCTTTCTCGGCTTGGGAGCAGCCTAGCAAAGTATCAGGTCCAAAACCATGGGTTTGGGGCTCAGACTGAAGTTGATTTCGAAGCCCATCTCCGCCCTTGTTATCTGTGAGATCTTAGCCGAGCGCAGAGCCTTTCCAAGTCTCAGCTTTCTCATCTCTGCGGGTAGAAATAGCCTTTTTTCTTAGGACTGTTGTGGGGTTTTGTTAGGTAGTACTTAGTACTTAGTACCCAATATATGCTATTTAGTTATTTTTTTTTTTAAGATTTTATTTACTTGAGAGAGAGAGAGAGAGAGAGAGAGAGAGAGCATGAGTGGGGGGGGCGACAGAGGGAGAAGCAGACTCCTCACTGAGTGGGGAGCCCGATGTGGGGCTCGATCCCAGGACCCCGGGATCATGACCTGAGTTGAAGGCAGACACTTAACCCACTGAGCCACCCAGGCGCCCCCCAATATATGCTATTTAGAAAAAAATCTTTCAAACCCATCCATTCTTCATCCAACCATCCATCCATCCATCCATCTGTGCAATTACTTATTGAGTGCCCACTCATGACCACCGATGTGCTGGTGATGACCTAGCTCAGGACAGAAAATCTGGTATTAGCATTGTCCCCACAACCTCCTATCTGGGTTCTCCATCTTTAGTCTCTCCCCAGTACAACTTCTCTGGGTTCCAAACTTTAGCATCATTGTTAACTCTTCCCTCCTTATCCCTCTACCCCCATCCCACTGGTCACCAGTTCCCATCAACTCTCCCTCTGCAGTGATACATACGCAATTCTAAGTAAGTATGTGCAGGAGGTGCGACATAAGGCTCCCTGCCTCCTAACACAGATACTTGCTGCCACTGTCCTTGTTCAGGCACCTCTGCTTGGCCACCCGCATGTACAGAGATTCATTAGGAGGACTCATAGGACTCAATGTAGGGTTGTACTCACAGCGAAGACTTATTACGGTAACATGTTAAAGATACACAGCTAAATAATAATGGAACAAGACATAGGGAGAGTCTGGAAGAATCCAGGTACAGGCTTGCTTACTTTCTCCACCTGCATGAGGGGTCTCACAAAAAGCACTCTTTCCCCAGCTATGGAGATGCAGCCACATGTGAGCAATGTTTCTGCTCAAGTAAGCGCATTAGCGACTTAGCACTCAAAGTTTTCATTGAGTGCTGCCTAGCACGTACCCAAATTCCAGACTCCCAGAAGGAAAGCAGACATTCAGCATAAACCGTGTTGTTTGTACACGCGATCTAGGCACAGTGAGGCATCCTTATCATCTGTGGAAAGTTTTAGAGTGGTGCAGGGACTTGTTAACCGGCCAAGTTCCCGGATGCCAGCCAAGGGCCAACATCACAAGCAGGCCTTTCTAAGCATAACAATCCCGGGCTTGCTGTGTTAACTTTCCCCTGTACGCTGTGCTTTTTTGCCATCCCCATCTTTAATTCATCCTTTCCAGAGATGCTAGGTTTCTTCTCCCCTATCTCAGCCTTACTCAGTCGTACCTCTGCTGAGAGACCAACAGAAGCTCTCAGCAGGGGCTGAACATTGGCCTGGGAGCCCCAAGAGTGGGTTCTTCTTGCAGCCCCACCACTAACTCCCTGTGTGATCTTGGGCCAATCACATTCCTTGTTGGCCCTTTGTGTCCCCATCTCTGAAATGGGCAAAGACGGTGGTACCAGCGACGGGCCTTGGGAATGAAGGCGAGGTGCTCTATGCTTTGCCAACAGGTATGCAGCAATGACAACAAGACCTTCGACTCTTCCTGCCACTTCTTTGCCACCAAGTGCACCCTGGAGGGCACCAAGAAGGGCCACAAGCTCCACCTGGACTACATTGGGCCTTGCAAATGTGAGTCTGTCCTTGGGCACTGCCAGCCTCCCAGCTCACAGAGAGAGCACTGAGCTGCTCTGCCGTCCCGTGCTTTGTGACATCGGGCAAGTCTCTTCCCCTCTCTGAGCCTCTTAGAGGGCTGCCGTTTACAAAATGAGAGGACTGTCTATGAGGAGCTTCCTCTCAACTCTGCATTCAGGACACCTCCCAGGAAGGACTGAGTGGTTGTGGAAGCACAAGATCAGGGAGGATTTTTGGGGCCTCTCACTAGCATCCAAGACAGCTCATTCTTTTTCTTTAATGATGAGGATGTTCTTCTATAGGGCTAACCCAAATCTTTACTGCTTCGACATTTTACAATGCAAAAAAAAAAACCACCTATAAAGTGGTTTTTGTTTTTAATTAATTTACTAATTAATTAATTAAATTAATTTATTTAAGTAATCTCTACACCCAACATGGGGACTCGAAATCAAGACCCTGAGATTGAGAGTCACATGCTCTTCTGACTGCCAACCAGGCAGTCCTGGGCCTATAAAGTTTATTTTTACAATATTTGAATTTGAATGCTTTAAGATAGGGGGCATGCCTGCCAGTCCCCGTTCGGCCCTGTTACTCAGTGTTATCGCATCCTTGGCCTGATCACTCCATCACATCCCTATCTGTCCACTTAAGACATATGATTAACCACCCTCTTCTAGAAACCTGGGAGTCAGGTGTTTGCGGGAAGGGAAGTCAGGATACTGTCTAGCTTTTTGTTAGTGATGCCAGGGGCCGATGCCACTGGCCCAGGTGCCTCCTTCAGCGTTGGCCGTCTCCTTATCATTTGAAACACCCAAGGCCACATCCAGTCCTCCTCCAAGATAACACCCATGTTGTGTGTCTGGTACGCTCTGGCACCAGATGGCACTGGGGAGAGCCACTCACCTGCCTCGGGTGTGCAGAGTGCAGAACGGTGGAGGAGAAAACCAGGTTCTCTTGTGGTCAGCCCCACTCTCCCAGTTATGGGGCCCCGGGTGTGAAATGAGGAGGCTGGGGGAGGAAGGTTGACAGGAGTCTTTAGGCAGTGAGACTGAGGAATGTGCCAAGGGGACCTTTACCAAGTGGCTCTCGCTGTCCTCTGGGGCATATTGCTCCCTTGCTCCAACTCCTAGTGCATCCCCCACAGACGCTCCCTTCCGCTCCCCTGCTGGTGGTGGAGAAGGTAGTGGTCCTAACCACAGAGGGGAATTTCCCTGGACTTAGGATGAGGGAAGGACAGGCCTCTAAGCCCCAGGACAAGCACATACCCTGGATGGTGGATGAGCTCCGATAATGTGGCCTTGAACAAGCCCCTTCTCCCCATGCTGACCTTTAATAAGTCCAAAAAGAGAGTGGACTTTTTCTGACATTCTGGGTTTCTAAGTTCTAAAGATTAGGATGGAATCATTATCACGAAGAATGTTCTGGTGGGTAAGCAGTCCTGACCTGCCCACAACAGCTAGGCTGGGCCTGTGGGTAGATGTTATTCCTCAGCCTCACAGCCTCGAACCCCTCCCAATGGTTGGCATCCCCGGCGTGGGACCTGGGCCTCTGCTTTCAGGCCCCATCATGCAGAGAGATGCAGGAGTCACCTCAGCAAGTCAGATCAGGCCAAGGGAAGAGCAGACGTGTCTTTGTGTCTCCATTTGCAGAGCATTCTTCCCTCCACAGAATCTCCTGTGCTCACTGTGGTGTGAAGAAACTGGCCCAGAAAGGCCAAGCCACTCCACTGTGCCAAGGCCTCTGACTGAAACAGCTGTCGGAGGAGGCCCTGGGGTGGGAAGTGTGGTCTGGCCAGTATGTTGGCCCTCAGGCATGGAGAGTCCGGGTCTGTACTGACAACTCTTCTGTTTTGGACCCTAGACATCCCCCCCTGCCTGGACTCCGAGCTGACTGAATTCCCCTTGCGCATGCGGGACTGGCTCAAGAACGTCCTGGTCACTCTGTATGAAAGGGACGAAGACAACAACCTTCTGACCGAGAAGCAGAAGCTGCGAGTAAGTGCACTCTTTCCAGCCTGTTCCAGGGTCCCTGCCTGGCCCTGAGCGAGATGGCTCCTGGCCCCGGGCTGGCTGAGGTCCACAGTCCCATTCCTAGAACTAGGCCCCCAAGGGTAAGCCTACTCCCCTGCTCTGACGAGTGCCCTTATCCTAGGTGCTAGACCCAGACTTCTCACCGCCTTTGGAGGCCAAGAGTATGCATTCGCCCCTTAAAGACTCTGAGAAGTCCTGTAATGAAGATACCTGCTCACTTTGTTTAGCCCAGTGTCAAACAAAATGGACACAGACTGCCCTATTCCTTTTTCCTTCTGAGTCTGTGGATCTTAGACTTTACTGGATCTATCGAGCACTTGGAGTACTGATAAGGTGCAGATTCCTGAGCCCTGCCCAGGGCCCTATAGAATCAGTGTCTCTGTGAAACCAGGCCCAGGAAGCTGCATTTTAACCAACTCTCCAGGTGAGTTTGATGCAGCCGCTCTGTGGAGATAGAATGCTTTGAGATCACCCCAGGCCTCCACTCTTGTGGACGAGAGGCTGGTACCCATGTCTGCCACTTCCTTCCCTCACTTTGAACCTTGGCCGTGGCTGGTCTCTTCTGGCTCTGGCCTACTGTCTGCTGTGGAGGGGCCCTGACTGGCCTGAACCATCTCCCCTGGACCCTTCGTCACACGGCATCTGCTCCCACAGGTGAAGAAGATCCATGAGAACGAGAAGAGGCTGGAGGCCGGAGACCACCCCGTGGAGCTGCTGGCCCGGGACTTCGAGAAGAATTACAACATGTACATCTTCCCCGTGCACTGGCAGTTTGGCCAACTGGACCAGCACCCCATTGATGGGTAAGGCTTCCGGGAGGCAGGATCACAGGGGGCTGCTCTGGCTTGGCGCTGGAGTAGACGGCGTCACAGGTCAGGACAGGTAGGCACGCTGGGTCTGGCCGAAAACCTCGAGCAGCCTCTGCCGCCCCCAGCCCCGGAGCCCACAGTCTGTGTGGGGGCCAAGGTGGGAAGGACCGGGCAGAGGAGAAAAGATTCACACCCGAGGGGAAGAAAGCCACAGTACATTTGCACGCCAGAAGAAGCAGACGTCAGCGGGAACTGAAAATCCTCCTGACCCCTGGGCGTGCTGGCCTTGGGTATCCATGAGTTGAGGGAGAGTGAGCTAGGAAGGAGTGCAGACTCCATGGCGCGGTACGGCGGAGGTGGGGGGGGGGCAGCCTGCACCCTCTCAGTCCTTCATTCAGCAAGCCCGGAGACCCCGCCCCAACCAGGCAAATGGGCCCGGGGAGTTCTTAAAAAATCCACACAGCCAATCCCATCCTCATTGCAAGTCCTTGGTTTCATTGTTCTTGCCTCTTGTCCAAATGAGTCCTGAAGCGCCGTGCAACTCCATGGCCGAGCAGGCAGGCGGCTGTCAGCAAACGAACACTTACTGAGCATCTATTATGTGCTCAGCGCTATTCTAGGGCAGGGGATTTAACAGTAATCAGGGCTGGCACGGTCCCTGCCCCTGGGACACTCACAATGTGGCTGATGATCTGCTGCTCACAATGGAAGGAAAAGTGAAAAGGCCCCCAGAAGGCGCAGGTGGTGGCTTGCTGCATGGGAGGCCACGCGGGGGTTGTCACGACCCTCACTGCAGCTTTCTGGTCTCTTCTTGCTGTGTGTTCTTGGAGGAGCATAGAAAGGCGGGCCACCCTGTTTATGTGTCTGGGGGAGCACACTCTGTACAGGGATGCTCCTCTCTGGAGGCTCACCCCTCGTTCTCCATCCAGGCTGTGTGCCTGGAGCCAGTCCACCCTGTCGGCAACCCCCCTGGGGCTGGGGTCTCCTGAGCTCTGGGAAACTCCCTGCAGCTTCTCTCCCAGGCTCATTCCGTGGCTGGGATCCAACTGAGTCACTCACTGTGTAGGGGGAAGGAAAAAGTCAGGGGGACATCTGGAGCTCAGGCTGAGCAACTGGATTCCACCAGGATGAAAGGACCAGGAGAGAGGCTTCCCACTGGGGCTACGGGGACTGTGCATCTGGGAAAGTGCTCCAGCCTAGGCCAGGAGATCCATCCGCCCCCTCTTCTTATCCCAGAGCTGCATGGTGACCTTGCCTGAGTCCCTGCCCCCTTGGGACCTCAGTTTTTCCCACCGATATACTATGTAAGGGGAGGGAGTATTCCTTGTGGTTCAAACATTGTGTGATTACTTCCATGAGTTGGGTGGGGCGAGGGGGTCTGGGGATTAGAGAGAAAATTGGAATTGCAGTGCAGCCCCTTGGGGAAGAGTGTTTTCAGGACAACTATTTGAGGGCGCTGGGAAATAAGGAAAAAATTCATACATGTGCTCTGGAGTCAAGGCTGGCTGGAGGAGCAGGAGTGGGGGACAGTGGGAGAGAAATGAGAAGGCCTCCCTCTCGCACATTACGATATACAAAAATTCAAGCTCTATGAAGGTTTCGGTTCTTTTGACCCTCCTGCCAATCCCAGTCCTTTCCCACTTCTCCCCAGAAGGCAGCACTGTTATTATTTTGATGTATCTCTTTTTAGAGGCTTTTTTTTTTTTTTTTTTTTAAAGAGAGAGAGTGGGGTCGGGCGGAGGGAGAGAGAGAATCTTAAACAGGTTCCATGCCCAGCACGGAGCCCGATGTGGGGCTCGATCTCACAACCCTGAGATCATGACCTGAGCTGAAATCAAGAGTCAGATGCTTAACCGACTGAGCCACCCAGGTACCCTTAGACTCTTTTTCTGTGCATTTGTAGCTACATAAATGTGTGTCCACCAGAAACATGCATTGTTGTTTTATGGCAGATTTTGAGCTACCAATGGCAGAATATTTTCTATTTGCTATTTAAGTTTCTATGCCCCAATTCTCAGCCGATTAGGAAGCAGTTAAATGCACCAAGAGACCTTTGTTGTGAATCCATGGGATCTCAGAACAGGAAGGGCTCTTAGACATTATGGTCAACTCTCCCCTCTTTGATGGAGGGGAAACAGAGGCTCAGAGTGGGCAGCGCCTGCTCTAGGTCCCACAGCAGGTCCGTGGTACAGCAAGTGGGTAGACCGGGATCCTGGCTTCCTGTTCTGCTTTCACGTCCCTTCCTTCTGCCCTGTGGGGCAGGCTCGCTGTCTCTCCTGTCTCTCGTGGAGTGTCCTTAGGCCCTCCCTCTCTCGCCTGCAGGTACCTGTCCCACACGGAGCTGGCCCCACTGCGTGCGCCACTCATCCCCATGGAGCACTGCACTACCCGCTTCTTTGAGACCTGTGACCTGGACCACGACAAGTACATTGCCCTGGACGAGTGGGCCGGGTGCTTCGGCATCAAGGAGCGTGAGTGTCTGAGCAAAGGGGCCACCATCCTCCCCCCAACTCCCCTCTGTTTTCTCTGTCATCTGTGTGTCCATCCTCTCTGCCCGGTTCTGCTCTCTGGGCCTCGTAACTCCTTTTTGTGCCCTCCCTGTCTGGGCGGGCCTTGCTGTCTCAGGCAGTCTTGTCCGTCCGCTTTCTCTTTCCCTTCCTCAAGCATAGCGCTCAGTCTGTGCCTAGTGCTATTTTGGGAGCTGGCAGGCACCTAGAGAGGGGACAGGAAGTGTAACTTGGCAGCATGTGTAAGTGACAGGAACAGGCCGGGGGCAGGGAGACCAAGTCCTCAGTCCCCAACTTCCTGGGTGACCTTGGGCTGGTCCTCTGACCCTTGGCCCGGGGATGGGTGGGACCCACCGACTCCGGGGGAAGCGCATCTTCCTCCAGACAGGGCTCATTTCTAATCCTGTTTTCTTGTCTTGCTTTGCAGAGGATATTGACAAGGATCTGGTGATCTAAATCCACGCCTCCTTCCGCAGTACCGGATCCTCCCTCTTTGATCTTGCCCTTCCTGTTTCCCCCAATGTTTAAAATGTTTGGATGGTTTGTTGTTCTGCCTGGGGACAAGGTGCTAATATAGATTTAAATGAATACATTAACGGTGCTAAAAATGGAAATTGTAACCCAAGTCGTGACATTCTTAGTTGTAACACGGCTGCTGACGCCTCTTGCTCACCCACTAACGGTCCCATTTTTCTCTCGCCATTTGCTGTGCTGCCCCGTGTCCTAGTGGCGTATGGGTGGGAACTTTGATCTGCTCAAGTCTGCCTTCCACACATCCTGCATCTTCAGATTTTCTCTTCATTTCTCAGTTTGAAGTTAATACTCACCAAGTTAGTCTTTGTGTTCATTTTATTTCAAGGTGTTGGTTGCCAGGGGGTCATCCCCACGTGGCCTGAAGGTGGGCAAAGGGAAGTAACAGGCACGTGATGCTGGCAAAGATGTTTCTGGGACTAGGGGACTAGTGGGAGAAAGCCCTGCAGACCCCACCAGCTGGAACCGCAGATAACAAGGCTGTCACCCAGAGAAAGGCCCTGAGCCTGTGTTAGGAAAACATATGAACACTCCCGTAAGCCCAGTTCCTCCCCATTCCCCACCCCTTCATCTTTCAGTGCCCTTTCTTTTCATGTTAGGCTGTTTGTCCAAACTTTTGGGAGCCGGGGTGGACCATCAGCACTCTGGAATCCACCAGGCCCCGGAGGGTGGATCACCATACCCTACAGGGCTTCTCCCCTCCTAGCTGTCTTTGGGGAACGCAGGACTGGGAGGCGGTTTCGACCGGGAAGGCCAAGGTCAAGAGTTGAGGTGTAGAAAATTGTAAAGTAGAAAAAGTGGAGTTGGTGAATTGGTTTTGTTTTGTTTTGTTTTGTTTTTTCGCATTTGGGTAGCTGTCCCAAGAGGTCTTTCCCTCGGTTTCTAGCATGTTCCTCCTTTTCTCCCCCTCCCCACCTTTTTCTCTTCTATTAATCAAGAGAAACTTCAAAGTCAATGGGATGGTCGGATCTCACAGGCTGAGAACTCGTTCACCTCCAAGCATTTCATGAAAAAGCTGCTCCTTATTAATTGTGCAAACTCTTACCCCGATGTGGGGAGTTTGACAAATCTTTCAAAATAAAAAGTAACGACTTAGAAACTGCCTTCCTGAGTGATTTTGCATGTGTCTCAGTCTTAGACACCTCATTACCCTGACATGCAGACACAAGGATGGACGCATCTACACAAAACTGTACAGCTGCAAACCTTTGCAAACACACTGCTTTGGTGCACACACGGGTGTCTTTATACACGGGGGGTGTATTTATACACAGGGAATGTATGGTTCCTATAAGCACAAGTTTTGATTACTTTTTTATTTATTTATTGAGAGAGAAAGAGCAGGGGGATGGGCAGAGGGAGAGGGAGAGAGAGAATCTCAAGCAGACTCCCCCCTGAGCACGGAGCCCGACACGGGGCTTGATCTCATGACCCTGAGATCACGACCTGAGCCGAAACCAAAAGTTGGATGCTTAACCGACTGCGCCACCCAGGTGCCCCAAGCTTACTTATTTTATGAACTGTGTGCTGAACTTTTCTCATTACTGAACTTCATTATAAGCACCAGGCTAAGCAACTATCTCCTTCCACCATCCATCCATTCTCTTTTCCACCCCCTCATACCGATTTATTTATTTATTTATTATTTTTTTTTTATTTTTTTAAATATATTTTTTAAGATTTTATTTATTTATTTGAGAGAGCGAGAAAGAGAGAGAGAGAGCACATGAGGCGGGGGAGGGTCAGAGGGAGAAGCAGACTCCCCGCTGAGCAGGGAGCCCGACGTGGGACTCGATCCCGGGACTCCAGGATCATGACCTGAGCCGAAAGCAGTCACTTAACCAATTGAGTCACCTCACGATTTATTTATTTATTTTAAATTTTTAGTTAAATTCTACTTAGTTAACATTCAGTGCACTATTGGTTTCAGGAGTAGAATTCAGTGATTCATTACTTATATACAGCTCCCAGTGCCCCTCACAACCAGTGCCCTCCTTTTTTTTTTAAGAATTTTATTTTATTTTTTTAAAGATTTATTTATTTGCCAGAGAGAGAGAGAGAGAGCACAAGCAGAGGGAGTGGCAGGCAGAGGGAAAAGCAGGCTCCCCACTGAGCAGGGAGCCCGATGTGGGGCTCCATCCCAGGACCCTGGGATCATGACCTGAGCCGAAGCGGACGCTTAACGACTGAGCCACGCAGGCGCCCCAACCAGTGCCCTCCTTAATACCCATCACCCATCTAGCCCATCCCCTACCCACCTCGCTCTATCAACCCTCAGTTTGTTCTCTATCTTTAAGAGTCTCTTACGGTTCATTCATTCATTGGTTCATTCAACAAATGTTTATGATATACCTACTATGCACCAGGTCCCATGCCAGGTGATAGAGACTCCATTGTGGCAAAGCAGACAAAGCATTTGTTCTAGAACTTCTAGTCTAGCGGGGAATAGATTAAACAATTTCACAACTAAGGGTACCTGGTTGGCTTGGTTGGTAGAGCACGCAACTCTTGATCTCAGGGTTGTGTGTTCGAGCCTCATGTTCGGTGTGGAGATTACTTAAAAATAAAATTTAAAAACCTCAAAAAACCCACAATTCCACAACAAAATATAAATGACAAGAGGTGAGAAGTGCAGTAAAGGAAGAGTAAGAGAAACCATGAGCATGCACAACGGGAGGACACAGCATTACTCTAGAGCTTCATTGTCCACATGGTAGCCACCACCCATGTGTGGCTATTTAGATTTAAGTTTAAATTAATTAAAATTAAGACTTTAGTTCCTTAGTCACATGAGACTCTTTTCAAGTGCTCATTAGCCACATGTGAATAGTGGTTACCTATTGAACAGGGTAGATCTAGAGCATTTTCATCATTGTGGAAAGTTCTATTGGACAGGCTGTTCCATGGCTTCCTTGAGAAAACTGGAGCTGAGTCACAAAGGAACAGAAGGGATTAAGTGTGTGGAGTAGAGAGAGAGCAGGGAACGGGCAGGGAAAGAGCATTCCAGGCAGAGGGAACAGCATGTGCAAAGGCCTGGAGGTAAATGGGGAGCAAGATGAGTCCCAGGCTGGTATGGCTGGTGCACAAAGTGAAGGTGGGTCACAATGGATGAAACTGAAGAGGTGGGCAGAGGCCAGACCATGCCATCTCATAAGCTATGGTAAGGAGTTTGGATTTTGTTTTTTGTGCACTGGGAAGTCATTGGAAGGTTTTAAATCAGAAAGACAAACAGGATTAGGTTTCCTTTAAAAAGGGCACTCTGATTCAGGAAAGAGTTAATGACCCCGTAAGTCCACAGAGCGCTTTTCAAAGTTCATGCATGTTCATTGTGCTAGTGTGATAGCTCAGGCTAGTAATTAAAGACTGCTGTTTAGAGATGGAAAAATAGGCTCAAGAAGTATGCTCCACTGCAATGGGCCACAGAGCTGAGTCTTTGGGTGCCAAGTTGTTCTCTCTCACCCCTTTTATTTGAAATCATTTTCAAATCACTAAAATAATACAAACTCATAAAAAAAATCAAATTGTATTCTGGTGTTCTTTTTCAAGAGAAAGGAATTGACTGGCTTGGTCTTGGCCATATGGGGAATAAACAAGCCCAGAACTAATAGTCTCAAACTCTAGGGATCCAAGCAGAGACAGATTAAAGTCAATTCA
This sequence comes from Callorhinus ursinus, assembly GCF_003265705.2. Lineage (NCBI taxonomy): Eukaryota > Metazoa > Chordata > Mammalia > Carnivora > Otariidae > Callorhinus > Callorhinus ursinus. The sequence goes on from NW_027397065.1 coordinate 50,241,243, forward strand.
GGTATTGGCTCATTCATTAATTCATTCATTCGATGGTATTTATCAGGTGCCTGCAGGGTGCTAAGCATGTCCTACAGGCTCGTGGGTTGGGCAGGTATTGCTTCTTGCTGCCTTGGAGCTTTCCTTCTAGCTAGTCAGACAATGCACCAGTTAAGGAATAATACCATTTCAGGTAGAAACACGAACTATAAAGGAAATAAAGCTGGGAGTTATGATGGAGCATGGCTTTACAGAGCGTTTGTTGGGTAAGGAGGGAGATGTGACCTCTGACCTCAGGACCCCAAGATGTAGTCCTTATGCCTTGATTAACCCCAGGGCAGATTATTCGTGAGAGGCATGGCACCCATGATTATAACAGCTCTACCACCAACTTACAGACGAGCAAAGAGGTTCAGGGAAGGTGAGTGACTTGCCCATGAGATGAGACAATGAGAAAAAGAGGAAACTGGAACCCAGAGCTTTCTCCCCCATATTGAAATGTCTCCCTCTGGGAGATTTTCAAGGGCAAGGCGGCATCAGAGGGGTATGAAGCATGAATTAGCCCAGGGCCCTGGGAGGGCAGGGCTGCACCCCTGCTGGCTGCAGAGCCACTGATCAGCTCAGTTAACAGGGGCCCTCCAAATCTAGAATCTTCAAGGCAGTGTTTCTATAGCCTCCTTCTATTTGTGCTTTCCCTACCTTTAAATCAAATCACTTAAAACAACGTAACATTTAAAGGAAATTATTTCATTACCTTAGGTAGAAAATCAGTATTATTTACCATAAACCTTAAAGATAAAAACAGTAAAAATATAAATACAGTGAAAAAACAATGTTAGGCAATTATGAATGTGTCCCATGCTTGAAGGGTGGTAGGTTTCTTATTAAAAAAAAAAAACATACTAAGAGATTTTCTCTTTGATAACCAGATGGCCCCGAAGAGAACTGAATTATAATTAATTCAATGTTAAGTAATGCTAAATCTGTGACTCTCCTAAAATCATCTCCTGGTCCAGAGTGAGGGGTCTCCCTCCCCTTTGGGCAATTCCTCTCTGCAGTGTGGGTCCTTTGGAGACCATCTGAGTCCCTGGTAACAGAAAGCTCCTTCCTTCTGAATATCTGCTGCAGAACTGGATTGAGCCCTTCGAGTCCAATGACCTAACTTTGAGCTTGTTTCTTGTCTGATGATAGCGGTCCCTCATAGGTCATTGTGTCTGACACAGAGGAAGCCAATAATAATTAAAAGACTACTACTTCCAACTTAAATCTCAGGTGCCCGCACTTCCCCACCTCCCTCCCCACCCTCGACTGATCCTTTGTCCCTGGTCTTCTCTCAGTTGTAAGGGCTCCCGCTTCAAGGCTACATTCCTTTTGTGAAGGGGCTCTGAGGGATCTTCCCTGTTAGGCCGTGCTGGGCTGCCTGGTGTCTGTTAACGGTCTTGGCTACAGGACTGCAAGGGTTAAACGTGTCCAGCAGGAAACAGAGAAATAAGGCCCCCTAAGGGGAGGGGAGATAGGAGTCTAGTTTCTGGACCAGTGGTATGGGCTTGGACAAGTGCCTTCCCCTCTAGGGGTCCGTCTCTGCTTCTAAATAAGGGTAGAGGGGAGCTGGATGAGACGGTTCTTATCTTCAGAGGGTCTATGAGATTTCCCCTTCTTTTCTTGTGAACAGGCAGTCCTAGGGATGAGTAAGGCCCCAGGGCCATGGAGGCCTCACAACCTGGTTTCCAGATGGCTCCCCAGAGCCAGCGGGACCCATTTGTCTCCTGGCTGAGCCACAAGCCCGCCAGGCTGTTGAGGAGGGTGAGGGCGCCTCCTGGCGGGACTGGGGAGAAAGGCTCCCAGAGCTGTGGGATGGGTCTGAACTGACTGCAGGAGCATCCAAGCCATAGTACCCATAAAGTCATCCTGCCCAACCCCCTCATTTTCCAAATGGGGAAACTGAGGCTCACAGGAGTGAAAGATACTCCCTCAGGTAGAGTTGCCAGATAAAACACAGGATCCCCAGTTAAATTTGTTTTCAGATAAACAATGATTTTTTTGTATAAGTACATCCCATGCAGTACTTCAGACATACTTCTTCTTCTTCTTCTTTTTAAAAAAAATATTGTACTCATTTATTTGACATAGAGAGAGAGAGCACAAGCAGGGGGAGTGACAGAGGGAGAGGGAGAAGCAGGCTCCCCGCCAAGCAGGGAGCCCCACGTGGGGCTCAATCCCAGGACCCCGGGATCATGACCTGAGCTGAAAGCAGACCCTTAACCGACTGAGCCACCCAGGTGCCCCTGTATTTTATTTCTTAGGAAACAAAAACAGAACTGAAGCAAATATGGATGAATGATAAGGTTTTTAAAAGCAGAGAGTGAGTATGTGAATACATACAATATTCTATTTGCTGTAACATAAATATTTCACTAAAAATACTTGTAAAACTTAGGAGCCTTTTAGGGGACTCTGATGTAGGTAGTCAGAAGACCATTGTTTGAGAAACACTGGCTTAGGAGGCAAGAGAGTGGACAGAGCTGCCAACTTCCAAATACATATTGGTTGCCCTTCATGTCTAAGAGTTGGGAGAATCAGGGGAATTTCTGGGGTGAGCTTGACAGGGACTGGTTTTGAAGAGTGGGAAAGATTCAGAGAAGCAGAAGTAAGTATCATAGTCAGGGAGCGAGTAGTCTGAGCAAATGGGACAGTAAGTGCCAGGAGACTAGGGTTGTGTCTTGTTCACAGCTGGTGTCCAATAAATGACCTCTCTAGCCCTGTCTCCTATCACTACCCCTCAGTCACTATACTTTAGCCACAGTGGCCTTCCTTGTGTTCCTGAAACATGACAAGTTCTGCCCTGCCTCAGGGCCTTTGCATGTGCTGTGCCCTCTATTGGAACTACACTCTTTCCCCAGCTTTTCCTTAGTGCCTGCCTCTTCATCACTCTCAGGTCTCAGTTCAAATGTTGCCTCCTCAGAGAGACTTTTGCTTGTCTGCCCTTCTTATTCCCATTTTCTCCCCTCATATCAACAATTACAACCTGCAGTTATTATCTTGTTTATTCACTTTTGTTGCCTGGCACCCCCACCCCAGTGTAAAATGGAAGATTTGTGAACTCAGGCACCTGATCTCTTTTGCTCACTGCCATGCCCCTGAGCACATTTCTTGGAACATATTAAGTTCTCCCTGTCTCAATATTTGTTAAATGAGTGAATGAATGAATGAATGAATGAGAGGTGGGGCAAGGCCTGCATAGGGAAAGCCTTTGGAATGAGGAAAAGGGTAAGTAGACAATGAGGTCTGAGAAAATACAGGGAAAAAGCTCCTTGACATTGGTCTTGGCAAAGATTTTTTAGATTTGACACCAAAAGTACAAGCAACAGAACCAAAAATAAACAAGTGGGACTTCACCAAACTGCAAAGCTTCTGCACAGCAGAGGAAACAACCAGCAAAATGGAAAGGCAACCTACAGAATAGGCGAAAATATTTGCAAACCGTCTATGTGATAAGGTGTTAATACCCCAAATATACCAGGAACTCATACAACTCAACAGCAGAAAACCAAACAACCTGATTTAGAAATGGGCAAAGTACTTGAATAGACAGTTGGCCAACAGGTACCCTAAAAGGTGCTCAAGATCACTCATCATCAGGGAAATGCAAATCAAAAGCACAAAGGTATCACCTCATGCCTGTTAGAGTGGCTGTCACCCAAAGGACGAGAGATCACAAGCACTGGCAAGAAGGTGAAGAACAGGAAACCCCGTCCACTAGTAGTGGGAATGTAAATTGGTGCAGCCACTCTGGAGAACACTATGGGGACTCCCTGAAAAATTAAGAAGATAACTACCATGTGATCCAAGTATTCCATTTCTGGGTATAGATCTGAAGGAAATGGAAGCACTATCCTGAAGTGAAATAAATCTGACAAAGAAAGAGAAACATTGTAGGTGCTCGCTTTTATCTGGGATCTAAAAAGGCTGAACTCAAAGAAATTGAGAGTAGAATGGTGGTTGCCTGGGGCAGGGGAATGGGGGAAATGGGGAGATGTGGGTCAAAGAGTATAAATGCCAAGCTATATGATGAGTGAGGCCTGGGATCTAATGTATAGTACAGTGACTATAATCAACAATCCTGTGTGATATACTTGAAAGTTATTAAGAGAGATCTTAAATGTTATCGCCACACAGAAAATCGAGGTAATTTTGTGAGGGAATGGAAATGTTAACTAGCCTTATGTGGTCGGCATTTTGCAGTGTATACGTGCATCAAATCATCCCATTGTACACCTTAAACTTACTTGTGTTATTTGTCTATACTAATCTCGACAAAGCAGGAAAAAACAAAACAAAACAAAATCTTTGCATTTCCTAGATCTCTGATAATTTAGTAATACGTAGTTCCCCATCTGTTAAGAGAAGCCTCAGATCTTTCTGGTTGCACATTTGCCGAGAGAAGGGCTGCAAAGCCGACGGTACAAGTAGGTCAAGATGGTAACAGCCCCAGTGCCACTGGTGATTCGAGTTTATGCGGCGGTGAAGGAGCCCGGGGAAGTGCCAGCAGAGCAACGTGCGAGCACCCCTCAACCCCCAGAGCTGCTGCACTGTAGGACAACTTAAAAACAGAGCAAACCAAAACAACGACAAACAAACAAAAACCCAACAGCTTTGTTAATGTTTGCAAAGGAGAGCTAGGGTCCGGGCTCAGATCATTAGAAACAGGATTTCTTCATTTGTTCATTCAAAAGCCATGCAGAAAGTGAGACAAGTCTTCATGGAGTGGGACTGTTGCATGCCCTGCGGGACGCCTGGGTTTCTGCCCCTGCCCGCTAAATGCCGGCTGTGACCCCGAAACTGTGGCGGACCCCACAACTCCAAAAGGACTCCCTGGGGGTGGGGGGCAATGCACCACCCCTGAGAAGTGGTTTCTTGGAAATTTACTGAGTACTACCTGACACCAGCAGGGGGAAGCCTGACTCAAGAAATGGGAAATCCTAGGCCTGTGGCGAACTCCTCCCCGGGTCCGCCAGGAGCAGAAGGGCCTGTCTTTTCTCAGGACACTGAGGGATCTTCTGCTCCACTACACGCCCCCAATGCACACCGTTCTACAAGTGAGGGAAACTGAGACTCAGAGAGGAAGAGGGATTGGAGATTTGCTCCACATCTACTTCAGTGGTACAGTCTGTGAAGGAATTCAAGAAGCGGAAGCCCAAAGCCCTGTAATGCCATCATCCCTGTGCTCTGAGAAACATTATCTTTTTTTTTTTTTTTTTAAGATTTTACTTATTTATTTGTGAGACAGTGAGATCGCAAGCGGGGAGAGGGGCAGAGGAGAAGCAGACTCCCTGCTGAGCAAGGAATGCAATGCAGGACTCAATCCCAGGACCTTGTGGGATCATGACCCGGGCCAAAGGCATGTGCTTAACCGAATGAGCCACCCAGGCGCCCCGAGAAACATTAACTTCACATCTCTGGTTCTCAGCCACGGGACACACAGCCAGGCGTCTGAGCCCTCCTGTGCTCAAGGCTGGCCCCTGGGTTTAGCAAAGAAGACAGTGTGCTAGAGGAGAGAGACAGAAGCCGGCTGACCTGGTCCTGGTCCCAACCCTGGCAATAACTGTAGGACTACCTGATTCCTGTCTCTGAGCCCCCAACTTTCTGTCTGTAATGAAAGTGTGATAGGGACGCCTTGCTGAGCGAGGAACCTGATGTGGGACTCGATCCCAGGACCCTGGGATCATGACCTGAGCTGAAGGCAGACGCTGAATGACAGAGCCACCCAGGCGCCCCTCTGGAGAAATATTGTAATATAATATGTAAAGATATTTGTGTGTACATAGATATGTATACATACTTTTTGAAAAAGTTTCATTTATTAAGTAGTCTCTACACCTATTGTGGGACTTGAACTCATGACCCTGAGCTCAAGAGTCCCATGTTCTCCTGACTGAGCCAGCCAGGAACCCCTGTATATATACTTTTTGTTACACAGATTGGATTATATTATACATTTTATTATGTGCTTTGTACTTTAAAGTATCACTAGGGATCTTTCCACAGCAGTGATGTGTATTTGCCTCCTTCCTTCCTTCCAGTGCCTGCACCCCATTCCACGATACAAATGTCCCACAGTTAAATGCCCCTTCTCTGCCTGTCCCCCTCTGGTCCCAGGAGTGTGGAAATCACGTGAGGTCACCCCAGTTCCAGTTCCCGAGTCACTGTGGGAACCTTGTAAGTCCTTACCCGCCTGCCCATCCATTTTCCCACCTGGTTTAGCAACTTCTGCCTTCCCTTGCAGGGGCTCTTATGAGGGGCTCTTGAGATAACATCTTTTGAAGGCCTTTGCCAAAAGCACGCCTTTTTCTGCCCCTGGAAGGAATTATTTTCACTTGTTCTGAAGAAGAGTCTCTGCATGTACTTGTAAGTCCTGCCAAGAAACCTGAGAGGCCCCGAATTCCTCAGCGCCTGGATCCCAGAATCACTTAATCTGCTGGCTACTCCCTTCCAAGGGGCACTGAGACGAGAGGGTTACGTGCTGCTTAAAGGCTTAGAGGGTGTCAGCTTGAAGGGAGGAGAGAGTGAGGGAGCGTCTGCTGCCACTTGGCTCGACCTCTCAGATGAAAGGGTTTGGGAGAAGCGAGTGTTTAGAGGGATCAGGGCAGACACACTGGAGGGGCCCGAGTTCCCCTCCGCTTCTCAAAGATGACAAAGGATTGACATCATCAAAGCCCCCAAGGAAGACTCGGACTCTTTCCATCCCAGAGCCTCTTAGCATCGGGGCTTGTGAGCACCTGAAGTTTCATGGGGGTTGGGGAGGACAATCAGGGCTGCTTTACCTTGCACAACTCCAGGGAGCTCTGTTTACACTGATGGTGCTGTGAACAGTGCCCAGGAGAGGTACAAAGCGGTGCTGATGACCATTCTACAGTAGTCAGTATGGTCTTTTTAAAATGTAAAAAAAAAAAAAAAAAAAAAAACCCAAACCAAAAAAATAATGATTTCTTATTATACCCAAAATAAAACCCATAAATCTCTCTGCATGATCCAGCCTCATTTTCCTCTCTAATTTTATATCCTACCATCATCCTGGCTCACTAAGTTGCGAACACATTGACCTTGCTGATCCCCAGACAGTTCTAGTGGCCTTACCTCCTGCCTCAGGGCCTTTGCACAGGCTGCCTCTAGACCTTCCCAAGGTTGGCTGCTTCTTGTTATTGAACGTTCATCTTATTTTCAGCCATGGGCTCTTTCTGTTAACTCCCATCTTACATTCGAGGTCCCATCCACAAGGAGCTGTGCTCCTTTTGAATATGCTCTTCCTTTTCCCAGCAGCTGACAGATTAAGCTTATATCCATAGAGTCAGCACAATGCATGGGACCTTACAGACATTCATAGTTATTTATTGAACAAATATTGACTTGAGTCAGGGCAGTGATGACACCTTTGAAACTGTAAAGTGTTGTACTTGGATGAAAGCCATCCCAGGTAGCTGAGAGCAAAAAGAGTCAGAGGAAACTTAGCGTCCCCTAGTTTCATAAGTTCTTAAAAAATGGAGAACTTTTCTTTGGGGTCAGTGCATCATTTTATCCCTCCTGCTTGCACAGGCTTCTGAATGGTGCGGCTGGTAGTAATGACCCAATCCAGCTCTTTACTGAAATGGGGGTGGGGGGGGAAACTGGGAACTTCCCAAAGGGGAAGAAGACACAGACATTAGTAGTTGAGCTGAAACTAAGAGCTGCTGGACCAGTGTACCCCGGTGTCCGTCGTACAGACAAAGAACCGAGTGGGTAAGGTATCTGCTCCGAGAAACCCGTCACGGCGCCCAAAATTCCTAACCATTTTTCTTTCATCGGGGTCAGGGTAGTGCGTCTATGGAAGACTCCTGTGAAAACAGAAATACTTTATCAACATCTCATCCCTTAGAAGCGATTTGTTTCTTAGATAAGCAGATGTGGAAAAGTGAAGGATGGGACCCTGAGTGGGGAGAAAATTCCACAGGCGGTGGAGGCGGCGTTTGTGGTGAAGGGGGAAGCTGGGGGGTCTAGGCTCGGGGGCAGGAGAGTGGAAGCGAGGTGTGGCACCCCTGCCAACCTCCGCCAATCACATTTTGCCTCAGGCTGGCCTCGAATGGGAACCACAGAGAATTGTTCGGATGCCAACAAAGGAATACCAGCAGCAAACAAAGAGCTGTTTGTGCTGGGGAGAACCAGTCCCGCGGGTGGTTTGGGTGTAGCGGAAAGCAAGGCTCAGGTTTTGGGACAGGCGGCATTTAGAAAGCTGAGGAGGGAGAGGGCCATCCCCTGTTTCCCCAGGCCACCCTGACCATCACCCGGGAACATCGGGAACAGTCTGCATGGGAGGCACCTCCCCGGGGGCGGCACCACCCCATCGGAGCCCCTGTTCATTCATCCTGCCTTCCTGGAGGGTGAGGTGAGGGAGACCTGGGGGGTCTATCTAGAGTGCTTGGACAGCTGGAACAGGCAGAAAACAAGCAAGTTCAGCAAGACTCTGACATTCTAGCTAAAAAGCTCAGAACTGTCCACATCCTACTCCCTGCAGTCAACAACTAGAAACACCTCCAAGAAGTGCAATGGAACAAAATAATGTCACCAGTAGACCTGGGCCTGAGCATCCCTTGGTTCTGTCAGCAAGACTTGTTCATTCAACCTCTGCGGCTCCAGGGAGGGAAATGAAGCCAGGACCTGCCTCCAGGGCTTAGTTTGAGGTTGGCTGAATAGGCTTCCAAAGTGCATAGCGTTTTTCCTTCTTCTCTCCCTATTCAAAGCCTATCTGTTCCAAAAGGCTCAGCTAAAGCCCTTTCTGGTCCACGGCATCTTCTTTCCTTTGAGCCGCAAGGGCTCTTTTCCTCCCTTGGCACTTTGCATAGGTGGCCCCATATCTCCACTGGTTATTGGATCCCCAAATCCTCCTCGAGCTCCTTGAAGGCACAGTGCTGAGGACACAAGAGGATACCCCCTGATAAAAGCCTGGAGCCCGATGGAACCCGCGTCGCCACGATTGTCTATTCCCCTCATGTTATAGACGCAGAAAAGTAGAGGGGGATGTGCCAGGGGCTGGGATAAGGGGGCAAAGGGGAGTTGCTGTCTGATGGGGACCAGAGCTTCAGTCCTGCAAGATGAAAAAGTTACGGAGACTGGCTGCATAACAAGGTAAATATCCTTACAGCTACTGAACTGGACACACTCAAAAATGGTTAAAATGGTAAAATTTATGTTATATATTTTTTTCACAAACTAAAAAAATTAAATAAGCCTCCAAAGCTATTAAGTGACGTAGTGGATCATGGATGCTCCCCAAGGGCAAGGATTTTTATCTGTTTCATGCACTGCTGTGTTCCCTGCCTCTAGAAGGGTGCCCCTCATGGAGCAGGTGCTCGGTACATGTTTAGGGAGTGAGTGAACCCTAGCCACTTTGCCCCGATGACTTATTCACAACCCCTTTATTTTTATTTTTTAAAAATTTAAAAAAGATTTTATTTATTTATTTGACAGAGAGAGAGAGAGAGAGAGAGCACAGGTGGGCAGAGCAGCAGGCAGAGGGAGAGGGAAAACCAGGTTCCCCGCTGAGCAGGGAGCCCGATGCGGAACTCGATCGCAGGACCACAGGATCATGACCCAAGCCAAAGGCAGCCATTTAATCGACTGAGCCACCCAGGCATCCCTATTTTTAAAAAATATTTTTAAGGTAAACTCTACCCCCAATGTGGGGCTCAAACTCACAACCCCAAGATCAGGAGTCACATGTTCTACTGACTGAGCCAGCCGGGCGCCCCTATTCATGACCCCTCTAAGTGTGATGGTGACATCACAACCACTGCTTGAATGTCAAGCCAAACTCCAGAGGGTCCTATGGGACTGCTCTTTCCCCTACTTCTTGCCACCAGCTGAATTAGGGCAGCTGGTGCCAGAGCAGGGGAGCCGACTGTGCATGCGCTGTGATAACCCAGAACCTATCCAGCGCTAGACTTCACCAGCATTCCTACGGAGAACTTAAATGAAGAGTCATGTCTCAAAGCACTCTTTGTTAATTTGCCCTATCAGACATGAAGATATCAAACCATGTCTGAAACTGGACAAAACCAAACAAATAACTATGTCCGAAGGGCACAATACTTCTCATTTCTGTGACAGTGACTGTTTTGGCCATATTCCTTCTCTTTCCCAACATGTTTGACTCGAAGTGGGGAGCTGTGACTTGCCTTCATCCTTTCTTCTGCATTCTCACACAATTCACTTCCATTTGCTTCATATCTACTCACACCCACTTCCCCCTTTTTTATTGTTTATGTAAACTTTTTATTGAAGCAAAATATACATACAGAAAAGTGCACAAATATACATGTACAACTCAATAAATTTTCAGAAACTGAACACGTCCATGTGATCAGTACCCAGTTCCGGAAACAGAACATTACCAGCTCTCCAGAAGTCCCTTCGTGTCTCCTGGAAAGACTCTTAATGATTTCTGGTCCAATATTTCAATTTTGCAGAAGAGAAAACTAAGGCCCAACAGGGAAAATGACTGTTCCAAGATGACAAAGTACAACGTCTCCTGCACGGAAAACACCCCCTATGGTGCCACACAAGCACCTATGGAGCAGGACAGTCTGGGCCCCTAATTCCCCTCTGCCTGAATGGTGCTGAAGTCACGGCATGGGCTGTACCTGCTCTTTGTGGGACTGTTGCTACACCCTGGCCATTCCCAGTGTTCTGTTCTGGCCTCTCCCCCTGACAACAACACACTCCCAAGAAGCTTAACAAGATTGTGCCAGGAGGGCCTTTAAAGATCTGATCATCTTATGGTTTGCTTAAAAAAGAAGAAAGAAAGAAAGAAAGAAAGAAAGAAAGAAAGAAAGAAAGAAAGAAAGAAAGGAAGGAAGGAAGGAAGGAAGGAAGGAAGGAAGGAAGGAAGGAAGAAAGAAAGAAAGAAAGAAAGAAAGAAAGAAAGAAAGAAAGAAAG
>NW_027397065.1:50252197-50458490 GCF_003265705.2 Callorhinus ursinus
AAAGAAAGAAAGAAAGAAAGAAAGAAAGAAAGAAAGAAAGAAAGAAAAGGAAGAGAGAGAGAGTAAAGGAGAGAGGGAGGGAGGAAGGAAGGAAAGAGGAAAGAAAGCCCATAAAACTTTATTCTTAAAATTCCCTAAATTAGTAAGTTGTTATTGCAAAAAAAAAAATCTAAAAATAGAGAAACGTACTAAGCAAGCATAGACTATTCTCTTGTCTGGATTGTGAATCAGTCAGGGGTACAGGTGTCTGCATGGTGGATGGGCTTTATATGTGTGTATATGTGTAATTTTTTTTTTAACAGCTGCCTCTTTTCCTTTACTCCTCTTGGCTTTCTCTCAAAGTCATTGTTTTGCTGCCAAAAGCTGGAAGAGGAGATGGGAAAGAGACAGAGTGACTGCCCCTGGCTATGTACCACAAAAGCCCAGCCTTCTCATTCCTTTTTGGTGTGATGCCTTTGTGTGTGATAGAAACAGAGAGCAACAAGGGTATTCTTAGCACTGAGGTCTCTGTCAACAGCATCGTGTACTAGAAAACAAAGAAGCTAGAAGGGATGCAGCTGTAATGTTCAACCACATAATCCTTCATATGGATGGTGGATCTCTCCCACCAGAATGCAAATAAAACCCAAGTCTTTTGACTCCCAGTGCAGTGCTGTTTTTACTCTTCCATCTCAGTTCCCAGGGTAATTCTGTTCAATTTTTCTATTCCGTCCTCCTTCCTCCCCAAACATCTATGTGTACTTGTTGTACTATGGGTGTCAATTTTGGACTTGTGAAACAAGGTCATCTTGGCAATAACTCAGCAAGCTTGCCCTTGAAGAACTGAATTGGCTAGGGAAATCCCAGCCAGTAGCATGCATAGCAGTCAGAATAAATTAGGTTGCAAGTGACAGAAACTGAGACCAAATGAACTTAAGCAAAAAGGGAATTCATTGGCTTATGTAACCGACAAGTTGGGATTTCAGGTATAGCTGGATCAAGGGCTCTCTTCTCGCTCTCCCTTAGCTCTTCTCTCTTTGCCTGTTGGTGTTGGCCTCTCTCTTTTGCTGCTGTTAGACTCCCTCTGCATGGATGGGTGTGGTGGGCTGAACGATGGCCTCCAAAAGATGTCTATGTCCTAATTCTCAACTTGTGAATGTGTTGCCTTACAAGGTAAAAGTGATTTTACATATATCATTAAGTTAAGGATCTTGAGTTGGGGAGATGATCATGGATTCTCCAGGTTAGCCCAATGTAATAACATAAGTCCTTATAAGAGGGGGGCAGGAGGGTCATAGTAGAAGAAGGAAATGTGAAGACAGAAGCAGAGGTCAGAGAGAAAGAGAGTGTTTTGAAGATGCCACTCTACTGACCTTGAAGATGGAGGAATAAGCAATCCATAAGCCAAGGAATGGAGATAGCTCCTAGAAGCTGGAAAAGTCAAGGAAATGAATCATTCCCTAAGGCTTCCAGAAGGAATGTGACCCAGACTGTGACCCACACCTTGATTTTAGGACTTCTGACCTCCAGAACTATAAGATAATAAATGCATGTTCTTTTAAGCCACCAAGTTTGTGGTAATTTGTTACCACAGCAATGGGAAATTAATACAATGGGCTTGTGTCTCCAGGTTTATATCTTCTTAGGTACTAATCCTAGTAGTCTATGGGGGCGGAGAAAGTTCCTTTCTCCCAGAGTCCCCAGGAGACTGCCAACGATTCTCCTTGGCCACAGTCAGGTCATGGGACTGGTGTACCAATCGCTGGAGCCAGAACAGGCAAATGAGAAAGGCGACTCAGCCTGAGGGATGTGTCTGTGGAGGTGGTTTGGGCGGGTGCACTGTGACCTGCGGGCCCCTTAGAATCACCCGCAGTGGAGAGAGGAAGGCCTGCTGGATGGAACAGCGCACCTACCCTCCAGTAAGGGATATTTGGAGTGATGGGAGGAGAAACTGAAGGCTGGATTAGGAGGTGCTGAGGGTAGGGAGTGGTGGGTGAGCCAGAGGAGAGGCAGATAGAATTGCCTAAAAGGTTCTGGGCACTTTGGAGCCACATGAGAATTTTTGTTGCTGCATTGCAGAATTGTCAGTGTGGATATAGCTGGAGAAGGCTTCTATGTGTGTGTGTGTGCGTGCGTGTGTGTGCATGTGTGTGCACAGGAGGTAGCTGACTACAGTGGTTAGGCTCTGAAAAGTCTGAGTTTCTAGCCCAGCTCTGCACACTTACTGGCAGAGCAACCTTAGGTAAGGTTCTTCATCTCTCCTGAGACTCAGACTCCTCATCTATAAAATGGGGCAAGAGTAATGCCTCCCTCGTGGTACTCTTGTGAGGGGTAAATGTAGATCAGACATGTAACGTGCTTAGCACAGTGTCCAGCCGCAGCAAATACCACCTCCATGGTAGCTATTGTTATTATTTTAATTAAGGAGAAACACCTACAATGTCTGAGTGATTTTGAAGGGACAACTCGCTTCATGCAGTCCTGGAGGGCAGAGCCAGGGCCCAAAGTGGGGAAGTCACAGCTCAACATGAGAAAAAACTTCCTCTGGATCCTTTGAAGGAGGGCCAGGCTGTCTGGGGAGGTACCCATCACTGAGTTCTCAGATGGAGAGTGCAGGACCTCTTGGAGGGGATGCTAAGGAAGACATAAGCACTCAGTTGGAGGTTGGAGTGGCTGCCTTTTAAGTTTTCCTTTGGCTCAGGAAGCCAGGGGCTGTCAGCCCTCAGTGGGAGCCAGCCCCAGGTAAGCTGGGCACTGCGGTTTCCGAAACTCTCCAGGCTCCGTCAAGTCCACATGCATTTGGTTCTGACATGCCTGGCCTGGGATTTCTTCCAGGCTTTCCGTTTGTAGCCCCAGAGCTGGACTCCATCCCTAACTAGTTCACCTGGAGCTCAGAGAGAGAGGAGGAGTTCATCTGTGCTCAGTAGCCACCCCAGGAACCCCATGTGGAAGGCTTGGGAAAGTAGTTTCTATTTGGGTGTCCAGTGTCCCACTGGAGAGCTGAGAACACTAGCCATTGGGTTTTCGACCACTTTCTGTGTTCCTGGCCCTGTGCAAACTCCTGTCAACCGGAATTCAGCTCCACTGCATAGCAAAAAAGCCAAGAAACCATGGCTGACACATAGCAGGTTTGTTTTTCTTGTTTGTAAGGAGGTCTGACACAAGGGGCTCCATATTGATGTGATGACGTTGTGCAATTATCAGGGATCCGGAATCCTTCTATCTTTTTCTTTTTAGGGCAGCATTTCCCCAAAGTCTTCGGTCAGATAAATTTGGGCCACGCTACCTATAAGCCCCCTTTAGAGGTGGACTCACATTCAACCCCAGCATGCTCAGGACCTGCACTCCTTCTCTGGCACTTTTTATGGATAATTTTTTTTAAGATTTTATTTATTTATTTGAGAGAGAGAATGAGAGAGAGAGAGCATGAGAGGGGGGAGGGTCAGAGGGAGAAGCAGACTCCCCGCTGAGCAGGGAGCCCGATGTGGGACTCGATCCCGGGACTCCGGGATCATGACCTGAGCCGAAGGCAGTCGCTTAACCAACTGAGCCACCCAGATGCCCCTTTTATGGATAATTTTTTTTAAAGATTTTATTTATTTATTTGAGAGAGAGAGAATGAGAAATAGAGAGCACGAGAGGGAAGAGGGTCAGAGGGAGAAGCAGACTCCCTGCTGAGCAGGGAGCCCGATGCGGGACTCGATCCCGGGACTCCAGGATCATGACCTGAGCCGAAGGCAGTCGCTTACCCAACTGAGCCACCCAGGCGCCCCTATGGATAATTTTTTAAAAAGTATTTGCTTTCTCACTCAAATACCTCATATTTGCTGTGAAAAAAATTTAAGTACAAAGTGACCAAAAAAATAATAAAAAAGAAATTGTTCTTCTCTTTTCACCCAGAGAGAACCCTTATTAGAAAATTGGTACATTCTTCCAGACCAGATATTAAGAAAATACGCAAACACAAGTATTCCCCCGAATGGAATCATTCTCACATACTATTCCATAGCCTGTTTATTTCCTTTAACAAAATCTCATGAACATCTTCCCATGCTAAGAAATATGGTCATAGTACCAAATTCATTCATTTGTTTATTCAACAGTTTATTTGGTATCTAAACAGTGATAGAGGTGAGCTACTCCAGGTGGGTTGGACACCACGAGAAGCTATCCCTTCCTCTTGGAGCTCTGCTTCATCGCTCTACTGCGCCGTGTGCCACCTTGTAGATTCTCTCTCTCTCTCTCTTTTTTAATATTTATGTATTTATTTGAGAGAGAGAGAGAGCACGGACAGGAGGGGCAGAGGGAGAGGGAGAGAGACTCCCAAGTAGACTCTGTGCTGAGTGGGGAGCCCGACGCAGGGCTCGATCTCACCACCCTGAGATCACGACCTGAGTCAAAACCAAGAGTCAGATGCTCAACTGACTGAGCCACCCAGGTGCCCCACCTTGTAGATTCTTTTTTTTTTTTTTTTAAAGATTTTATTTATTTATTTAATTGAGAGAGAGAGACAGCGTGAGAGGGAACACAAGCAGGGGGAGCAGCAGAGAGGAAGG
This sequence comes from Callorhinus ursinus, assembly GCF_003265705.2. Classification (NCBI taxonomy): domain Eukaryota; kingdom Metazoa; phylum Chordata; class Mammalia; order Carnivora; family Otariidae; genus Callorhinus; species Callorhinus ursinus. The sequence goes on from NW_027397065.1 coordinate 50,256,733, forward strand.
GAGAAGCAGGCTCCCACTGAGCAGGAAGCCCGATGTGAGGCTCGATCCCAGGACCCCGGGATCATGACCCGAGCCAAAGGCAGTTGCTTAACCAACTGAGCCACCCAGGCGCCCCCACCTTGTAGATTCTTGATCACATACACACACACACACACACACGATTTAGATAAATATGACTGTTTATTGAGATACATATAGAGTTGAGGGGTCAACACCTCATGATAACAGCTTGACCAGTTTTTCCATAAATTCCAAAATGTCCTTGTAACCACCACTCACATACAGAACATTTCTGGTACTCAGAAAGTTCCTTCTTGCTCTTTCCCCAGTCACAGACCCAGCTTAACGGAAACACATTTTGGAGTGTGTGGATTCTTCACAGGAGTGGGTTTTATCTCTAGAACTAGACAGAATTTGAGCTCCTCAGCACAGCCAATGTGCCGTGCCTACCTTGTCCCCTCGGACAGACAGGGCAGGCCAGTGAGCATTACTGAGGACTGGAATGTGCTCCCCGGGACCTTCCACCCACCCCTCCCAGCTGGGCATGCTGGAGGCAGAGGCTTAAGTGTCTGTGCTCCCAGGTCAGAGGAGGCGAGCTGAAGGGCTCATGGCAGCATCTCCCATTCCGTCTGGTCTGGGCATGCCCGAGTGGAGAGGGCAGTGGAAAGGGGCAGGAAGCGGGAGGTAGGGGTGGGAGAGAAAGGATGAAACGCCTTATTCATGTTTCCTGTGGTGGAGAGGAGGGGCGCCTGGGCACAGGGGTACTGATTAAAAATAATAACCAGTTCTGAGGTGGGGATGGGGTTGAGTGTGGAACGAGTAAGGAAATTCAAATATGGACCACGGATTAAATAATGGTATTGTATCAAAGTTAAATTTCCCGATTTTGATCACTATTCTGTGGTTATGTCAGGGAATGTTCTTACTTAGGAAATACACACTGAGACACTGAGAGATGCTGTGTTTGACTTACTCTTCCAAGGTTCAGATAAAAATAGACGTGTGTGTGTGTGCATGTGTGCAGAGGAGAAAACAGTGGAGAAAACGGGGCTGTCAACAAATGATAAATCTGGGCAAAGGATTTATTAAAATGTCTTGCACTGTTCTTTCAACTTTGGGGGTTAAGTTCGAAATGATAACAAGGTACAAAGTGACAGAACGTAATGGTGTCTGAGACCTGCCTGGGTTTGGGATGTGTTCACTCTGACATTGGTGAACAGTATGATCTTGAGCAGCTTCCTGTCTCTCTTTGGTTCTAAGGCTCCACTGTGTAGGTGAGGAAACAGGATGGCAGATGGTCTTTGGGAGACAGAGTCGCTCTGGCTTTCTGGAAACCTGAGGTTCTGGCTTTGTGGGATCACGGGATCAACCATGTGACCCATTGAGTGGCTGACAAAGTGTGGGGTCTCTCTGTCTTAACCTGCCCATTTTTATGTTTTGTTTTAATTTTTTTAAGATTTTATTTATTTATTTGACTGAGAGAGAGCCAGCGAGAGAGGGAACACAAGCAGGGGGAGTGGGAGAGGGAGAAGCAGGCTTCCCGCTGAGCAGGGAGCCCGATGCGGGGCTCGATGTGGGGCTCGATCCCAGGACCCTGGGATCATGACCTGAGCCGAAGGCAGGCGCTTAACAACTGAGCCACCCAGGCTCCCCTTAACCTGCCCGTTTTTATCAAATATCCTGGGGCATGGGGTTTGCTTCCTACTGAGGAGAAAGAGAGGGGAGGTGGTGACTCTCCAGGGGTTGCCTTTCTTCCAGATTTAAAGTAGTAATAGAAAAATAGAAAAATGGAAAATAGGGAAATGACAGCAAAAAGCAAAGGCATCTATAATCCCACTACCCTAATGTTGACACCCGTTTGACAGGTACAGGCTGTTAGAATAGGAGGGAATCCCCACTTACCATATAGTGGGGGAAAACTGAGGCTCAAAGCGGGGATGCGGTGAGGTGGGGGGGCTGAGGGGGTGACTTGTTCAACACTACAAAGATGCCCCCTGATGGCAGGGTCACGATTCGAGACCATGTGTTGTGAATTTCAGACCAGCCTAATACTGCTTTTCTTACTATATACAATGTTAATTTTTCTAATTATGTAAAAAATTCCTAAGATTGGAAAATATAGAGAAGTCTGAGTAATCAAATCTGTTGGATTTGCTAGCTGGTTTTCCTACTCTAAGAATCTCCAGAGACCAGATGGAGCTCTCCGCTCTGCCTTTGGGCCGCACACCTGGCCCTTCCTTCCATCCAGCAGCTGGGGCAGGGCAGGGCAGGGCAAAACAGGGCAGGGTTTGACTCTGCTCCTCAGCAGGGTGTCAGCGGCTTGCCATCAGCAAAACACCAAGGCCCTGAGTCTTCCCTGCTGATTCTTTCTCATACCCCCATGGAAGGTTGAGTTGGGGCTGGCCCAAGGACTGGGTACCCCTCATAGGACCTGACTTTGGGGGGCCAGCATGAGAAAACCTCTGTGCATTGTCCTACCTGGAATTTCACAGTTAGTGCTTCATTCCTTTAACTTAAATTTTGGCCAAATTCCATGGGTAGCTATGTCTACCTCTAGAGTTTATCAGAAGATTGGAGTCATTCTGTTTGTGGGGAGGGGAGGTATCCTGCTTTTCTTTTTCTCACTCCCTAGAACCCCTTTTGTGCTTTTCTCGAGCACACATCTGAGTTCTGCTCTGGACCCATCCCTGATGGAACTTATTGTGAACCTTAGGTGGGTCAAAGTGAGAATGCGTGAGGGTGGATACATTTAAATTGTCTTACAAAATAAAACAAAAATAGTGGTGAACATAATGCTTCTCGAGCTGTTATCCTCGGTTAGGCACTCTGCTAAGCGCTTGACTGGCATTACTTATATGAATGCTCACAATGACCCCATGAGGTTTATTTCCTTCTCCCTGGTTTATTCCTGCAGGAAACCTGGCTAGAGAGGTTATATGTAGTGGGAAAGAGAAGGAGGGATGGGGTCAGGGATGCAAATCCAGGTCTGGCTCTTGGAGGAAGACGTCACTGTTGCTTTCGGGGATTGGCTATCTACCAGATCCTAGACCTTCTTGTTGCTTACCATCTCTGGCCTGGGACAAAGGCCGTGGCTCCATCCCTCCTCCTGTCCCAAAGCCCTGCTCAGGCTGTGGCACGGTGAGACTTGGAATGCCAAGCTTTGTCCTCACTCGTACAGCTGAGGAAACAGAGCAGGGGCAGGGCTGCTGGCTTGCACAACTCTGGGGGCACCCTTTCATTGTGTTCCAGGTGAGAGTTACTGCTCAGAGTTGTGAAATGCAGGGCTTGTGAGAGGCAGGGACTAGCCCACGTCACGCAGCCACTCCAAGTCAGGATGGCCCCTGGAGCCCAGACAGCTTTGGGGGAATGGGAAGGGTAAGACTTGCCGGATGGGTGGATGCCTGGGGGCACCTGGGTGACGTGGTGTCACTCCAGCCATTCCTTAGGGGGAGGCCTTCCCTGCGGGAGGATCCCCAGTGCCCTGCGTCTGGCCCCACGGGGAGGCACAGGTGTCCGTGTGTAGCTGTGTGGCCTGACCAGGAACCCTTCTCACCCCGGCTCTGGGCAGCCCTTCAGGAAGGCCTGGCCAACAGCAGCAAGCGGTGAGGCCCCCACTCCCAGAGCCAGCCCTGGCCTGGAGCCTGTCCCTTCACATACGGCCGGGGAAGGGAGCTCAGGTCCATCAGGTCACTCCTCCCTGCCTGCAGGGTAGAGGAGTCCAGGCCCTTCGGCCCAACTTTCAGGATCTGCCCTAGCCTGGTTTTACTTTTCCAGCTGCATCTCGGACCACAGCCCTCTTTGTGCTCCATCAACCCCAGACTGCTAACAACTGCTGCCGAGCGCCTGAGCTCTCCGGCCCCATGCCTCAGCTCGGGTTGTTCTCACCTCCTCAAACACTCTTCTCTAACCTCCTGTCTTTCCCTGGCTGAAATCTTACCCACCCTGGAAGACGGTCCAAACTTATCTTCTCTAAGAAGTATTATCTTAGGGCGCCTGGGTGGCTCAGTTGGTTAAGCGACTGCCTTCTGCTCAGGTCATGATCCCGGAGTCCCGGGATCGAGTCCCGCATCAGGCTCCCTGCTCAGCGGGGAGTCTGTTTCTCCCTCTGACTGTACCTCCTCTTGTGCCCTCTCTCTCTCAAATAAATAAAATTTAAAAATTAAAAAAAGAAGTATTATCTTAGAATCCAAATTATTTTTCCTTTGGGTTTTGAAAATATTCAACTGTCCATTCATCCATCCGTCCATCCACCCACCCATCCATCCATTTATCTACCACCACTACTGTGTCCTAGGGTTTAAGGATTAAGTAATGAATACTGCATGGTCACTGCCCTCCATCAGCTGTTCGTGAAGGAGCCAGACCCCTAAGCAAGGAATGTAGTAAGTGCCGCGCTGGGGGAAGGGAAGTCAGCAAAAGCCTCACAAGCTAAGACAGTTTACTTCCCTTTAATAAGTAAGGGATATTCCGCATGGATTCGGCTCCACAGTACATTTGGAATGAAAAGAATAGCCGTTGGTGAGAAGCAAGCTGTCCAACACGCACTGACTGTCACCAGCACCATTCTGCATCCTTAATAACTCCTCGTGTTAACCTCTTGCTTTCTTTAGTTTGCTCCATGCGTTCTTATGCACTCTGCTTTGGGTCCCACAATAATCCGGCTCTTTACAGATGAAGACACTGAGGGTCAGAGGTGAAGTGACCCGTCCACACCACACAGCTAGTGAAAGGCAAAACTGAGACCAGAACCAGGTCCCTTGTTTCTGATTCCACTGGCCTTTGTATCTCAGCTGCCTTCCTTTGAGCTTCTTGCTTATACTCACTGCCTCCCTTCACCCCACAGTTGCTGAGGGACCCTCTTCCCCACAGGCTCGAACCTTATGATAGCTTATTTCCTCCTGCCCCAATCAAAATGGACAATTCCTGTCCCCTTCCATCCTCACTGGGGCAGGGGAGGAGGGCAGAAGGAGATTGTGACAATTCTCAACGTAAGTGGATCATTAAGAAATGTCATCTACCCTCATGTCCAGTCTCCTTAGAATTCCTTATTGAACCAGTTTAAGCAAATGCCTCTGCCTCTCTAGCTTGGATTTGCCCACCTGGCCTAGCTGATCTACAAAACCTCTTCTGAGGTCATCACTGGTCAGCGTTGCTATCCCTCATTTCCTCTCTTCCTCCCAATTTTTCAGGTGCTCAGCATGCACTGGGCGCCGTACCTGGAACTGGGGAAACAGCTAACATGATGGACACTCCTACCTTTATAAACATGGACATCACAACCTTTCACCTGTAATTTATTGAGGAGGAGTCTCTTCCACTGGGAACTTGGAATAGAGGCCCCAAGATTCCTTCATACTTTCTAGGGATTCTCTTTCTGGTTAGTCGTGTTTTGGCTGTGTGACCTTGGGCAAGGAACTTAAACTATCTGGGCCCCTATTTCCTTATTTGTAAAGGGGAAAAATCATAACTTCTTCAAAAGGGAGCTGGGAATTTTAAGTGAACAATATTTACATTACAATAAAATGTATATGTTTATAGAATAAAGTGATTTAAAGCTTGACTCTGGAGTCGCACAGATGGAGGTTCAAATCCCAGCTCTGTTACTAACCAGCTCTGTGACTCTTTTTTTATGGGGATAATAAGAATAATGACCTCACAGGTTTGTTGAGGGGATTAGGGGAGGTAATGCATGTAAAGAGGTTAGCCAGTGTCTCTTTCAGAGACTTGTGTGTGTATCAACAAATTGGTTTAGAAATTCTCTCCTTTACACAAATGGTAGCTTTCTCTCTCTCTCTCTCCATATATAGTTCTGCATTTAGCTTCTTACTATTTAATATTGTAATACGGAGGTCATTCCATAGAGTATATAAAACACTTTTCCATTCAATTTCTATAAAAAGCTGTACAATGTTCCATCACGTGGACGCCCCATAGCTGACTTAACCAGCCGGGTGCTGGTGGACATCTAGGCTGTTGGCAATCTTTCCCAGTTAGAGACGGTGCCCCAGGGAACATGCTGTCCTTTTGAAACTACTTTCAGCCTCTCTGAGCCATGATGTCCCACAGAAGGGACACGGGATGGCAGGACACAGGCAGTGCAGCCTGGAGATGAGACGTGTGAGCCCCAGAGCAGCCAGAACGGGGTCTGACTCCTGGCCCTACCACCTGTTACTCTGTTGACTCGGACCTGGCGCTCAGTCTCTGTAAGGCAGTGGGACCTTGCATTTCTAACAAGTTTCCATGTGATACTGGCGTGGGCACAATACTTTGATAACCACTGTGCTAAGCTACTAAAATGGGGACTCTGGTAATTCCCATCTCATAGGTTTATGTGGGGATTAAGGTATGTAGCCCCTTAGCACTGTGCTAGTACCAGAACTTAATAGATCTTAGTGATTATTACTATGTCGGCCCCCTCACCACAGAGAGAAAAGCTAACCAGACACAGGGATGACGCATAGCGATCCTCAGCCCTGATCCTTTCTCCAGGGGCTTAGGGGTACCCTGGAGCTTCTCCCCCAAATCTGCTTTAAGACCTAAGTCTGGAATGGCTGGGGAACTCTGCCAACTTGCCTGGCTATCAGAAATTGCCGTTTTTATGGTAGCTGGGGGTGGAGGACTGGGGGATAGAAGCCCAACCTGGAGCCCTAGCACCGACCGCCATGATGGATGTTTCTGTGGGCACCGTCCTGTGCGAGCCTGCTCCCTGGTGAAAGGGTGTGCACGAGAGGACAGAGAAGGGGCTCGTCCCATCCCAGCTCCTACCCCAGCCATCAAAGAGCCCCTTCCATTCTCAGAGCCCTTGTAATTTGCTCTCATTAAGAGCGCTTTGTTCTGGGGGGGCAGGGGGAGCAGTGGTGGAGAACCCCAGGCGGCCAATGCAGGCCTAGTCATGCCCCCACCACTCTCTCCTTCCGGCCCTGTGAGGGGAAGCCTAGAGTGAAGGCCATGCTTTGCTCCTTGCCATGCCACCCTTTCTGCAGAGACGTAGGGACTTAGGAGAGCTGGTGGCTGGCGGAAGTGTGTGAGTCTTGGTCTGAAGAGGGGCACTTGGCAGAGGGCCAAAATCACGGGGGTGGAAGAAGTGTCTGGGCTGGGCTCTAACTTGCTGTGTGACCTTGGTTAAGTCCTTTTCCCTCTCTGAGCCTCAGTGTTCTCTCTTGTAAAACGAGATGTACTCAGACTCTGTACCTGGTGCCTGAGTCAGTGTTGAGTCGCAGAATTAAGAAATCAGCAGCATTTTCCTTTGGCTCACCTGTGGGTATCGCCAGAGACATTGAACTTCTGGCACCTGCAATGGGGCCTCCTCTACTGCTTAGTGCCCCAACCTGCCGCCCTCTCATCCCAGCCTCCTTCCACCCGCTCAGGTGTACATTCTATTCCCAAAGCCTTGTGAAACACACCACTGTGATGCTGTGCCACTCTCTGGCTGGGCGACGTCAGGAGAGTCACTTGGGCCCTCAGGTTCCCCATGTGTAAATGGAAATAACAGCATTATCTGCTGAGTAGGGTATTGAGAGCATTCAGTGAGACAAGACATGCAGAGTGCTTAGCATGGTGCCAGGCACACAGCAAGCCCTCAATACCCGTAAGCCATTCTTGCAATTATTACCATTATTGCTTTAAAAGCGAAGCAGAGCCGGGACCCTGGGTAGACAACACCTTAACTCTTGAGACCTTATATTTATGTGATTTTTTGTTTCAACATTTTACCATTCTCTCCTCCTCTCTCTCCTATCCCTAACATCGACTTATCTAGAAAAACTATCCAAGTTGTCTCTTTTTTGTCTCCTTCTTTCCTTCAACAAACACCCAAATATTTATAAGAGGCCCGTCTCACATCCCAGGCATGGCAACCATGGAAACAAAAGAGACCATCCCCTCAAATAATTTAATCAGTAATTATAACCAAGAAGTGCTCCCTGGATGATGCGGCAGAGGGAGGAGAGAGCCCGGGCATCTTAAACCAAGCCCTCTGCAGGCTTGCTTTGGCCCATACGTCTGCAGAAGGGGCACATCTCATATCAGGAAAAAATCAGGTACTACAGGGATCTCTGTTCCAAGTGTGCGCGGGGGCCTTTAGAGGTGGCCAGATGTGGCTGGAGGAGGATTGCTCCCAGGTATGACAGCGGGTACAGTGGGATTTGCTGAGTGACTAAGTCACTTGGCCTCTCTGATTTATTTAGCTTATTTAATCGGGGCAAGAAAGCCGACTTTCCTCAGTCCCAGGAAGGGCCGCAGAGTCCTCTCACATGAGAGAATGGTTCATGTGTGTCTTTTACTCATGACAGAGTCCTGTCATGTGCCTACTCTGTGCCATGTACCAGAGGACCGATGAATCCATGCGCTCAGTCTTGAGAGGCTAATAGGAACAGCCAGTGTTTATTGAGCTGGTACTATGCTTCAGGCCCTTTACCCATAGTAAGTCACTTTATTGTCCTTTATTGTCTTAAGAGTCTTACAACGACAGCTATTACTATCCATATTTTGTAAGCAAGAAACTTGAGGCATGGAGGGGATAGATGCCTCACCCAAAGTTCCAGAAGTTTGGCTTCAACTACTACACCAGAGATTCTCATGGAGTGGTCTGGGGACCCCTGGGGTCCCAGAGACCCCTGGATGTGGTCCAGAAGGTCAACATAAATTTCATTATTACTAAGAAACTGCTTGCCTTTTTTACTCTCATTTTCTCATGAGTGCACCACGGAGTTTTCCAGAATCTGCATGACTTGTGATATCACAGCAAGCAGACAAGAGAACCAGGTGTCTCTTGTAGATGCTCAAAAAAATGTACAATGCCACTCTTCTCCCTATTTTTTAATTTTGAAAATATTTTCATAGGGATACTTATATGAATGTGATGAGTTTATTGTTACTTTTTAAATACATTGCCACATAAATACTTAGAATGTTCTTCTCAGTTTTAATAAGGTAAGAATGTAAAGGGGTCCACAGACCACAAAGCTTGAGATCACACAGAAATGTTCCACAGTCATTGTAACATGGGTATAATGCTCCAAGGGAGGCCTCCTGGGGCTGTGGTCCTGGGGCTGCTTGCCGGTATCATTAACATTATTAAGAAATAGATCCTTGGATCACGCTACATGGAGTGGCCCATGGGAGAACCAGCCCTATCACAGATCAATGCCTGTGATTCAGAGCGTTCTACCCTTGTGACTTGCAATATGGGAGTTAAGTTGTAATTCCTTCCTTGTATTTCTCTTTCTTTTTTTTTTTTTTTTTGTTAAGAAAATTTTGTGGTTTTATTGTATCATGAGGCATTGAAACATCCGAACAAATCAATATCTGGGCGGTGAGGCAGCTGCTTTCTCCTTCACTTCTTTGGGTTACTAGAGCAACTTGTCAGTAGATTAAAAAAAAAAAAAAAGACAACCTTTTGCATTACTGAAGTCTTTCCAAGGCATGCGCTGGTACAACACAAACTTCTCCTGTCAGATGCAACTAGTCTAGCATCCAAACATCATGCACAATACCTTGGTAGCAGCGCACTGCGCCCGCTCCTGCCACGGCCCTGCTCGTTTGTGTATGATATTTGGGGCATCTGGAGGAGTGTGAATAGTATCAGGAAGAGGAGGGAGGAGGAAACAGCACGAGTGCCTGGCTGGGAGGAGGTCAGCCAAAGTTGTGCAGGGCAAGCCTGAACATGTCATTGGTGCAAACCCAAGCATCGTTGATGTTCTTTAATAGGACCATCTGGTGGAACCCCATAATGGGGTCTCCATCGGCCTTGAGCTGGCCCACAACCATGCTGATGATGCCGCTGTCTGGCGTGGGCTGATGGTCCTGTGCCGTGATGCTGTGCTGGATTTTCTGGACCGGAAGGCTAGACAACTTCTCCACAATGGCAGCTTTCCCCTGGAACTGCTGTCCTTCCCAAGTAAGGCATGATGCGTCAATATAAATTGCGCCTTGTTGGGTTCTGTAGTTATCAAATAACTGGTAGTAATGTTGAATGAAGCTGGATCCAATCTGCTCCCAGATTGGCTTGTCTCCCGTTCTGGAGCGTCACCCGGCCTCGTTGAGGCCCGAGGGGCTGGCACAATGACGGCAGCGGCCTGTATTCCTCTTTCTACAGCTTCCTGAGGGCTGTAGCTTTCTCTCTCTTGATCGGCAACCGCCAGTGTCTAGGATGACTTCCTTGCTCTTCGAGATGCACCCCTCCCAACCTGAGCCCTGCCCAAAACTGTTGTTTCCTACACAGCCTATATTCTACACAAGATGCTCACAAACACTTCTGCCAAATTTTGTGACCACCCAGTTAGTTGTTTTCACTTGCTATGGTGACAAATAGAAACCGAATAATGAAAATGATGGTAACAATAAGATCAGATATTCAGTAAACACGGATGGCATGGAGACAAATGCCCAATCATGGCAGATCTAGAGAAAACTTTCTGGAAATGTTCACAAGATCTGTATACGTGTCACTTGCAGGGGAATCTGGTCTTCTGGATGGCGATCTTAATTTAATCTTTCATATTACCTTTTATCTGGAACTCTGCAGGTAACTTCTTGGAGAAATTCTGAAGGACAAAAACATTTGAGAAGAATTTCATTCCAGAAATATTAAGTTAGGATCTGACATGAACGTGATTCTAACTTTCAGTGTTTCTATAAATGTTTCTTCGAAAGACGAGAGCTATGTTTTTCAGCCGTGTTGGTTAAATTACTACAGTTTTACGGGATGTGTGAATACTCTCTGTAGATGCACCACAGAGCATTCTGTATCATGCGTGGCGATGTGGTTCACCTAGCTCTGCTCTGAACTTTGTAACCCAAGAGAGGCTTGCCTGAGAGCTGCTCTTGTTTTGGAAGCTCACGATGGCGCAGTGTCAAAAGGAACGAGCTTCAGATCTGACCTGAAAGGTAGTGATCCTGGCTGAACTGGTAGACATTCTAGAGCTTCAGGTCTTCGGCTGTGAAATGGAAAAAGAAATCGACCCTTCTTACCCTTACAGCTTTGTTCTAGGGATCAAATAAGGTAAATACTTTGAAAAACAAAGTGCTTGTCTCTCTCCGGAGGAATTCCCGCATGCTGATGTGCCTCCCTGGACCCGCTCTGGCCCTGTATTGGTGTAACCCCAAATGGTCCTACAGTGTGCCTTGCTCTGCTGCATCCCAGCTGGCTCAGGCGCGCAAGTCTGTTTCAGCGCCTTCATACTTGTTACACTCTTTGCACGGAATGTTCTTCCCTTGGGTAACTGCATGGCTGAGCCCTGATTTCCTTCACATCTCTGTTCAAATGTCACCTTAGCAGGAAGGCCTTCTCTGGACACACTCTATGTGTCCGACCCCTGGAGCTCTCCTATTCTCCTTACACCACATCAGTGTTCTTTGTCGCACGTATGCATTTTATAGTTATTTGTTTACCTGTCGATTATCTGACTACAGTGTCACTTCCACAAGAGCGGGCACTTTGCTTTGTTCTGCTGTAATCCTCATGCTTAGAACTGAGCATGCACACCCTCCTCCACCAGAATAAAAGCAATAGACAATAAAAAGACAAGAAAATTGCAGACTGCCGTATCAGACTATGAGACAGGGCGGGCTGGCTGGAAGAAATTTCAGTGGGGTAGACCACAGAGAACAAAGAAGAGGAGACCCCATGTTTCCTCCTGCTCCCACTCCCACCCCTTGGCTTAGATGTATTACAGCAAAGCCTCAGTGTAATTATGGGCATTTAGATTGTTTACTCCTTGTTAACCACCCTCTTTGCTCACTAAATTGGTCCAAAGCCCGTGGCATGAGTAACTAAGTGTGCAGCAATTTGGCACGCGGCGTGCCCCCAGCAACAATGGGGTTGTGTGGACCGACTGGGCTCTGGGTGCAGCCTTCTGCCCACGCGGAGCTCAGGCAGGTGGCTTCCACTGCCCACAGCACTTCTGATGTCCCGGCAGACACGCCGGGGGACTTGCTCACCCCTGGGATCTTCACTCTTGGCTTCTCGCGGGTGCCTGATTGGTCTCCCCGATTCCAGGCTTTCTCTGCACCCTACCCAAGGGGGCAGAATAATTCCCCTCCCCACTTCAGGGGGAATGACATCCACCCTGCCTCTGCCTGGCCTGGCTTTTGCCTGCCTGGCCACCTCACCTCACGTGTCTCTCCTCACTCATCTCTTACCTGCTTCCCTATTCAGGTCCTGCCTCAGGCCATTGGCACTAGCTGTTCCTCTCAGATCCTCACAGCTGCCTCCTCTAATCCATGTAGTAGTTTATATGAATGACTGAATGGATCATATGACTGGGCAAGTCCTGATCTCTCTCTGTATCTTCATTTCCCCATCTGATAAATAGGTAGATGGATTTAAGTTCTACGTTCCTTTCCAAAATGTATGTCTGAGCATTAGGCAAGTCATTTAATGAGGCCACAAAATTTCTTTTTTTCTGGATTTTTTTTTTTTAAGTAGGTTCCACACTGAGTGTGGAGCCCAACGCGGGGCTCGAACTCAGGACCCTGAGATCAAGACCTGAGCTGAGATCGAGAGTCGGACACTTAACCGACTGAGCCACCCAGGTACCCTGAGACCACAAAATTTTTTGAAGACCCTACTGGGCACAGAGTTCTAGGGGCTATGTAAATAGTGGTGAAAAAATAAGATGGAAAGGCTGCCCTGAAGGGGCATACTTTCTAGTGGATGGAGATTGACAGACAATAAACATAGAAACAAGATGATTTCAGCTTTACTGGTAAGTACTGTAACAATAAAAATAAGGGAATGTGATGGAGAGTAAACCATGGCAGGGGCTTTGGTCAGAATAGTCAAGGGGGGCCTCTTTGAGGAGGTGACTTTTGAGTTGAGACCTGAGTGACAGTGAGCTGACACAAACATTCCAAGGAGGAGAGCAGGTACAGGGGCGCAGAGAAAGAAATGAGGGCGTTATCTTCAAGGAGCACAAGGAAGGCCTGTGCAGAAGGGGAGAGTGTCTGGTGGGCAGGACATAAGAGATGAAGGTCTTGTCCAGGGGCCCTGGTATACAGTGTGCACCTCATGCTAGGGTGGAGGATTTTAGGAGGAGAGTGACTTATATCTTAGAACAAATCATTCTGGCTGCTTCTTGGAGAATAGGCTAAAGGGAGACAAGAGAAGAGGCAGGAAGAACAGCCACCCATGAGAGAAGAGAGGGCATCTGGATCAAGGGCAGAGGGGCTGGTGGAATTCAGGGTGTATGTTTTGCTGAGGTAGAGGTGAGAGGGCTCAGTGATGGACTGGATGTGCTTGTGAGAGAGGGGGAGCCATGTGAGATACAATTAATAAGTGATGAATAATAAACATGGCTCAGTGATCCCTGTGGGGTGCTAGTTTGCCAAAAAGCTCAGCATTGGGGTTTGGGCACATCTGAACTATAATGGGCGACCTTTGTGTTTCCTACTTGTCATTGTCTTTGAGGGCAGGAACCATGTGGGTTTTGTTGCTTTACCCTGATGCCTAGCACAATGCCAGGAAGAGAGTGATGCTCATAATGGTCATGAATAGTCCCTAGAGCTTGTGTTTCTCCCAAGGACCTCCCAGGGACACTGGGCCAGAGAGAAGGCATCCCGGCGCTCACAAGCCACCTGCTGTCTCATAGTGCTATCAGTCCCACAGGGAACCAATCGGAGTAGGTAAGGAAGCTGTGCTGCATTCCCACGGCCATGCTCAGGTCACCCAGAGCCCTCTCTTGCCCTGTGCCCCCTCACCAGCTGCAGGAGGCCAGGAGCCCAATTTTGATGCAGTCTGGCTGCTTTCCCAGCTCAAAAATATGCCCCCTGCTTACAATTCACCAATAGTCTGGACCCTCATCCCCTGCTTCCCTTGTGGGTCACACACATATTCACAGAGGCTTTTGGGAGACCTGAGAGTCTGCCTCATACTAAAGGTGAAATGTCAGTTGTACGGGGGGTGGGGGGAATGTTAAGGGCAGGGGTGTGATCTGTATTAATACATACTTCTCTTGGCTGAGGAGATTACCACTTTGCCTATGATTGAGGCTGATACAGGAAAAAGAGATCCCTTTTTCAGAAGGTCTTCCCCAGGATGCCTCCGAAGGGGAAGAGTGCTCCCCCAGAGCTTCTCAGGGATGGGACCTTTGAGCATTCTTGGCTCAGCCTGACTGATTATGCAGGCTTCACCCTGTTCCAGGGCTAATAAAAAAGCACAGCCCCAAGGCACTGGGGCTTTGTATTAAATTTTTAATAGCCATGGTGGGTTTGATCCCACACTCCTGGGCAAATTAGTCACTGCAGGTTCAAGTGAGGAATTTATAGACAGGCCTCAACAATCTGCTTCTAATTTTGGGATGGAAACTTTGATTTAAGAATCCTACAAGGCAATATGGTATAGTCAAGGAGGCCTAGGTTCCTGCCATTCAACAAATTTTTAGTAATCTATGTGTTTGGCACTGTGCTGATCCAGGCTCCTCCCTCTGAGTCTAAAGCTATGTGGTCATAAGCAAGCTATTCCCCATCTTTGGGCCTCAGCCTCCTGACTTACAAATGATGGGAGTGGGGCTCTTCCCAGCTCTTTCCAACATCCTGTGTCTGGGTCTGTGAAGGACAAATGGCATCTCCAGCTGCAGCTGCTCCCTGGGAGGCCTCCTTTAGGGAAAGGTGGCTTTGGGTGCAGAGCAGTTCCTAGAAGCCCAAGCATGCCCTGCCCTGAATCTCTGCTGGCCTTCCTGCTGCTGGGACAGGGTGGAAGGGGTTAAAGTTGGCTCAGCAAGGCAGGAATAGACTCACTCAATCCCCTCCCTCTTCAGGTCCTCTCCCCTTTTTGTTCTCAGGGATTTGCTCAGCTTGCTGAGGTTAGGTAAAACGCCTTGCTGGGCTGGGAGCCATGCCTCTCTGCCTCTCTGCTGGGAGAGAGCTGAACTGTAGCAACTTGCCCAGGCTCTTCCCCCAGGCAAGAAATCTGAAGCTACCACGAGGGGTGGAGAAATCTTGGAACCTGAGACAGTGATTCTGGCTGGAGCCAGAAGTGCATTTGGAGATTATTGCATCCAGCTAGCTCCTTTTGCAAGTGGGGAAACTGAGGCCCAGAGAGGGGGCTTTTCTTAGGCTCATCCAGTGACCGAGGGATAAACACAAATGCAGGTTCCAAGATTCCCAGACCAAATCCTTTCTCCTGGGCTGATACCTGGATTTTGGGGACAGTCTTTTGGGCTGAAGCTGTCATGAATGGATAACGTTGGGAGGGGGCCCAGAAGGAAAGCAGAGGGGGTATAACCCCAGGTGTCCTGAAGCAGGAAAAAGGGACTAACTCTTTGTTAATGCTTTTGGGGGCCACCTTCCTGATACTCATCCTGCCTCTGCTAGGCTGTCCAGGCACCCCAAATGTCTATCCCTTCAATCCTCAGATCACAGTAGGCCAGTTTGTTTTTACTAAGAACCCAGCTTGGGTGGAGCCTCCTTTATTTATCTAGGGCCCGGTTTTTTAAAACAGACTTGCTTCAAGGCCCAGCTTCTCTTCTGATTAGCTGTGTGATCTTGGGCAAGTTGTTTCACTTTCCTGAATCTGAGCTACCTGTCTGTCAAATGGTAGTGCTAATAGTACCTTCTTCACAGCACGGTGGAGAGATGAATGAGATACTGCAGGGCCAGGAGCAAAGAAATGGCAGTGCTTACTAGCATTCCTCTGCCTTGGGTGCTCTATCACCATCTTTCTTGTCTTCTCTTTCAGGAGAATGGACCTATCTCTGGGCCTGCCCTCCTCACAGGGTACTGTGAAGCCCTAATAAGACAGTGGAGGTAAAGGAGCTTCATACTATGTGGAACCAGTGGTTTCTCTTGGTGGTTCCTCTGGCTAGTTTGTCCCATGGCCCCGTGGCTCCTGAACAATCCCTGGGTCGACCAGGTGTCCATCCGCTCAGGATGTGGTGTAGGAGAAACACTGGGAACCTGGATGTACCAGATTCATCCTAACCATCCATGAGCTAAACAGCTCTGGGCATGTCATTTTGCCTTTCTAAGACCACTTTGCCCACTGCAAGATGGGGCCAGAATCTCTGTTTTTCCCAATTCATAGGTCTATGTTGGAAACTGCAAAGCTCTCTGCCTGCTCTGTGGCCAGTCCCCCTTCCTCTGGTTCCACACCTGATTTCCATGAGACATCCAGCCCACTCTGACCCCCAATTTTGGCCAGAGGTTTGGGGCAGCTGACCCAACTTCCGCTCCAGTGTTAGGTCTAAGACCGGCCTTACCAATCAGAGCCCTGAACTCCCTATGGTCACTGTGAGGGTTTCAGGGATGGGACTGTGATCCAATCACAGCCAACTAACATTTATCCTGGAACTTTGGCTTATAGAGACAGGGAGAAATGACTCACTCTTTTTTCTACTGGACAAGAGCCTGGGAGAATGAGAAATTGGAGCTCCCAGGCACCATCAGATGTCAGGAGAATCTACCTGATCATTAAGCAAATGCAAAGCAAAACAGACAAAAGGCAGAGAAGGGCAATCTTCTGCCAGTGTTGTTTGCACATTCAGTCATAGACTTACCTAAAGCCAAACTCTTCCTGGACTTCTCAGGAATATAAGTCAATTTATTTATATATAATATATATATAACAATATATAATAATAAAATATTTCCTTTCCTTCTTTCTGTCCTGTTTCTATTAATTACTCTCTCTATCCAATTATTTTTGCTTAAGTCGGTCTGATTTGGCTTTCTGTCACTTGCAATCAAAATTTCCTAATTAAGACAATGAAAGAATTATGATACTCACTGGAATAAATAATGTTAGCTGTCGACCCAATTTCCATTTCCCCTTCTTCTTAACTAATAGAACCCTGGATGGAGGATGGGAGCAGGGAGAGAGTGTGGTTAAGTCCCAGGAGAGATGTGATATTTGGTCTAAGTTAATTGTGACAGCCCTATTTCTTGTTTTTCAAAATCCTTGCATTAACAGTGACCATGTGACTCAGTTCTAGACCATAAAACAAGGAGAAAACTGCTGGAAAGTAGGTGTCTGGGAAAGTAGATAGCTGGCATCACCCTGTTTCCTTCTTCCGGCCTTGAGAAAGGATGTGATGACTGGAATTGCAGCAGCCACATTGTGACCATGAGGCAGAGACCAAAAGAATTACATCACTAAGCCACTAAACTAATGCCAACAGGTGTCTGCCTGTATGTTTCTTGTAAAAGGATAAAACAAACACTTATTTGTTTAAGCCACTGTTAGTTGGATTTTCTGTTATTTGCAGCTCAAAGCAGTCATTAGGAGTGAGTCACTTCACTCACACAGAACTCAAGTAGCTATCCAGCGATGTCACTGATCCAAAACTCAGACAAGAATACTATTTAAGAATAAAACAACGCAGCCTGTTTTTGTTCCTTAGGGGAAAACAAAAGAGAAAAACAAATAACATTTATTGAGTAGTTATTATTGCCAGGCAGTGTGTTAAGTGCTTTAGTAGCATATAACCTTAGGTTCAGTTGCAATAGCCTTATGGGCAGATACTATTAGTAGTCCCATTTTATAGATCAGAAAACTGAGCCACAGAAAGATATTTTTAGGGTCACTTGGCTAAGAAGTGCTGGAGACAAAAAGGCTTCTGAGTAGCCACAGTGGATTCTACTATGTATTTTATTCATAAAAGAGCCCCATTGCCCGGAGTTGATAGACTCATTTTCTACACAGTGTAGGCATGTAGTGATCTAACAGATTTACTGTTGTAAAGAAGGGAGAGATAAGGGCCCCTGAAGTAAGTGACAGCTGACACTTTGTCACTGAGCAATAATAAAATACAAAAAAGGGAAGCCTGGCTTTTTCAGTGTAGGCAAAAATAGCCTAACAGACCTGCACAGTCCTGAGGACACTGCTGTATTAAAACTCAAATCAATCATTAATGTTTTATAATGGCCCTGAGTCATCAAGGAAAGATGAAATGATGCTTCACCTCTTGTTTGAGAAGGCAAGGAAGCATGTAATACATCTAGGGAAGGTTCCTATCTGAAACACTTAAAAGAAAATTTTAGCATTTTCATCAGTGATACCTCCCACTTCCCCCCTCCCCAACCCAACTCTCCAGAAAAATCAGTCACAGAATGCTTCCTCCTCTAGGGGCCCAGAGGCCAAGGTGTTAGGGGACTGCATTTTTCATCACCACGGTCCCAAGATGTGCCCTCCTCAAGCCTATAAATGTCAACCTGTGTGTTTCTAGCAAGGTGCTCTGAATTCTCATGCCTGGGGGTGACCCATGGGCACACATGGCGGAGAGCCCAGCTGCAGGGTGAAGCCTTGAAGAGCAGCACCTGCTAGGAGCTCTGCCTGCTGCCTGAGCGGGGACCACAGGAGGCTGCACAAGGAGCAGGAGTGGGCTCTGAAAGGCAATTACATGGACCCAATATCCAGCTGGGCAGGGGCCACTGAACAAAGTGCTTGAAGGTAAAAACCACACCATGCTGACACTGGATGTGGCCTTTGATGGTTGCAATCCACCCTGCTCTGTGAATAGATAAGGAACCTGAGGTCTAGAGAGGGGAAGGGACTTCTTAAGTTCACACAGCAAGGTTATCGCAGAGCTCAGAGCCCTGATCCCTGACTTTGGACCAGGGCAGAGGGGAACAGCAAACAAAAGTCTGAGGGTTGGAGAAGTCCTCTGAGACTTGTGTCCCGAGCTGGGAATGGGATCAGCCTGGCTGACGTTCCTCTCCCCTCCTAGGCCTCCTCTTTGGGACTTCCGGGGCTTCCCAGGCAGCTGAACCAGGTGGGGGCCTCTCTGAGATATTAATTCAACAAACATGTATTTTGTATCTACTATGTTCTCATAATAGTGAGAAAAATCACAAGTGCTCCCTGTCCTCAAGGGGCTAACAGTCAAGTGTAGTGTTGAGGTGATAGGTTCTGGTATCGTTTGCCAAGTACCAAGACTGGGGGTCCCTTGTTTGCTGCACTTAGACGCAAACTAAATTACAGATGCAAAGACCTACATATAGACCTACAGGACAGCCACATAGGCATAGGCAGTGACCTAGACCTTCTCAGACACACACATGCACACACACACACACACACACTGTAAGCCCACAGACATGCACACACAGACATATGTATAGACATGTGCCCCCATCAGAGACACACACACATACATATCACACACAGATACAGGCTCAGATGTACACACACAAAGGCACACATGTGTGCACACACACAGAGCCCTCTTGCATTCCTCCCTGCCCGCCATGAGCAAATTGCAGTTTTGGCGACATTGGAGATGCCATCTACATACTTTCCTGGTAAAACACTTCCTCAACAACGCCTGACCCCAAACCAGGTGTGCCTGGGTCCCTCCCCCACATCCGTTGCTGCTACAGGTGTTTGCTGAGTAGAGGCAGGAACCCAGGACCTGAACCACTCCTGCCTGATTCACTCCTCTCTGGGCCGCAGAGCTTTCCTCTTCCTGCTCGGAGCTGCTTCCCAGGCTCAGCACCTCGAGTTCTGCCCCTGACTCATCCTGCCTTAGCGCCCTATGCGGCCTGTGGTTTGCACAAGCTGGGGCATGACCCGAGGCGGGGATGGGGTGATTCTGGTGTGGGGTGGGGGGTCACTGTTAGGTAAGGGCCCTGGAGGAAGTATGGGTATGGGCTGTGTGTCTCATAGGGGCCAAAGGAATGTGTACTCATCAGTCTTGCTGGAAAGTTGCCTTATGGGAGCAAAGGGGGAACCTAGCAGTAACCCCAGGATTGTCTGCAGTTCGGATTCCCCTCACCCTAGAGCTACCGGGCCCCGCCTGCCCCTCCTGCAGCTGCATTCTCCCCATGGAATCGAGAGTCTGTGGAGCCAATGGGATGGTTTACCCTAAGCCTATGACCCCCACTTCTTGATCACATTCTGGGCACCCAGGATCTGGATTTCTTGTTCAAAGACCCCCAGCTAGTTTCCTAGGCCGTTGCAGCAAGCCCCTGCCAGGCATCTTCTTTTAAGGGCAGGCTGTACACCCCTAAAGGGCGTGGGGGGGGCCAAATTGGTGCTGTTTACTGGGCAGGAGTGAGGGTGGTGTGGGTGGAGCTTGGGCTGAGAGGTGTAAGCCCCTTCCTTGTGGGAGAGCAAGGGGCAGGCAGGGAAGGCAGGTGGGCTGAAGCCCTGGGGCTGTCCAATGGCACTCTTGCTTAGTGCCCTGCCTGAAGTCAGTCTGTCCTTACGCCGGGATATGGAGGCCTCCCAGTGGCAGAAGCACAAAGCTGAGTGTCAGGGAACCTGGACTCTGACCAGCTTCTGCCAAAGAGTCCCACTGGAGAGGAGTGGAGTCTCTGCGGTCAGTTACCTGGCTTCCAAATTTCTGGGGCTGTCTAGCCATGTGACCTGAGACAAGATGCCCTCTGTGAGCCTCAGTTTCCTCACTGGTCACACGAGACCAATAATTGTCTCTACCTCGTGTTGGACAGTGAAGAGCTGAGCACAGTAGCTGCTACATAGTAAGTGATTAATTAGCATGATGATGTCTAACCTTGGTAAGTCCCTTGCTTTTTCTCTGCATCTCAACTCCCTTTCAGGAAAGGGAGGGATGACGGACGTTAACCCAGGATCAGGCCCCGGGGGAGATGCCTCTCAGTGCCTGGAAAGCCCCACGGACAGAGCACAGCAAACTCATTGAGTCCTCTCTGGGTACACTGACGGCTTGGACCTGCACATCCCCATCAAAGGACTTGGAGAGAAAAGTGGTTCCCAGAGAGCCATCCTCCCTTCACCTCAGGGCTTTGGCACATGCCTGTCCGATTGCCGGGGACACCTGCACTGTCTTTCACTTCTCACCAGTTAACTGCCATGTAGGCATCAGATCTTAAATATCACTTCCTCAGCTCAGATCTGCGGTGACCGGTTTTCATTGTTGGCTTGGATCGACATTCCATCTATCATATTTATGTAGGTAATCGCTGGATGCCACTTCCTCCAAGGGGCCTTCCTTTCAACCCTGTCAAAGTTCTGTGCCCTCCTGGTGTACTCCCAAAGCACCCTGCACTTTACATTTCACATTTTGTCTGTGAAATCTTTGTACCTCATCTCTGAGGTGTAGATGAAATGTCGCTTCATCGTGGAGGCACTGGATCAAGATCGGCTCCCCTGCTGTGTGTTCCCATAGTGCTCCTTACTCTCCTTTCATGAAATGCACTGAACTTGTCAAACTTGTCATGACTTATTCAATATCTGTCTTCTCCTACCAGAACAGGAACTTCCCAAGGCAGGAACATACTTGCCTATCCACAGTTGTATCCCCAGCATGTAGAACAGTGCTTAGCACATTGAAAGAATTAATAGCTACGTGTTTATCCCTTTCCCCTCTGCAAACACACGTGCATGTGCGTGTACACACACACACACACTCACAAACCTACTTTTACTCTCAGTGCCTATGACAGTGGCTGGCACAAGGTAAACTCTCAGTTAGCACTTATTAAATGAATGGATGAATAAGCCTCTACTACAGCTGAAGCTCAGGAGGCCAGGGAGCCTGTCTTCAACGATGTTGTTTTCCATCTCTTGTGAAAATGGGATCAAGGGAATCCCCCAAAGAATGTCCCCGTAATAGGACTGGATCTCCAGACTCCCACTCCAGGCAGACACAGTGAGGCCTCCGGGTCCTCCCTTCTAATTATTCACAACCTGCCTCATTCCCTCATCTGGCTCCACCCTTGCTTTCCAATCTTAATTTCCACAGCTTCTTCCCAAACTTGGGGTCCCAGCCACAGACACTCCCCTGGATAAAGGAGGTAAAGCCAGTTGGTTTTCTCCATTGTCCAACAGCTGCCATGGCGTAAGGGTGGGAGGAGATGTGCTAGGTCAGTGGCACAGAGGAAGCTTAGTAGTATTATACTGGTATACAGGTATTATCTAGCCAGGCTGAGACTGTGAGGGATGGAGTAGTAAAGAGCAGGGGAGGACAGGCATTTCATGCAGAGAAAATAATCAGCACAAGCTCAAAGCAGGACCAGTTTTCTGGCACCGTGGCTACTCCCTTACAACATGGGTCCAGCACTACGCAGGGAGCAGAAGAACTGCCAGGTGCTGGAAGAGAACCTGGAACAGGTATCATTTTAGAGAAAGGAAAGAATAGTAGCATCAGCAATAGCTAAAGTAAGATGTGGCCTTCCCTTCTAAAGAGACCGTTCGTTGTGCAGCCGTGCATGGGACTCCGCCTTTCCTGGGCCTCAGTTTCCTGATCTACAAAATAAATGTCTTGGATGAGATGGTGCCTCCAACTCTTTCCAGCTCTGAAGTCCTGTGACTGAAACTAAAGTCTCCCTTGGCTTTTCCTTCTGGTTTTGGATCAGCCTCAGGACTTGTGACCAGATATGAGGTCAGTCTTGCCGATTTCAAGACAAACGAGGGCTCTGTCTGTGCAGCTCGTGCCCATTTCCTGTGCCCAGAGCCCTGTCCTTGTGCTTGGTGCAGCCAGCTGTCACCATGCTCACAGTGTCACCTGCCCCTACCAGCCTTTCATCCTCTGGGCTCCTGGAGCATCCCCAGAGCTTGGCCAGGGGAAAGGTGGTGCAGCAGGTTAGGCATGGTAGGTGGACCAAAGGGAGCCTATGGAGGGCTGGCAGGGCCTGGAGGACACCCTGATGATCCTTGGCTCAATGGCCTAAGCTTCCGCTTTCCTTTCCTATGTCCACATATGTTTCTTGCAGCCAGTAGATTTTGGAATGAGTCAGACCTGGCTTTGAATTCCTTCCTTGCCACTTACTTGTTGTAAGCATTTGGCCCGGTTTGCTTGTTTTTTTTCTCATTATTTCATTTGTTCATTAGCTCAGTTTGTTTGTTGACTCATCCATTTATGCATTATTCAACAAATGTTTAAGACTATCTACTATGTGCCCACACAAAGCAAGGGGTACAGTGTTCAACAAGCTGACTTTGTCACTGCCCTCATGATACGGTGCCACAGGAATGCCTGTGTGTCCAATGGGAGAGCCACTAATGTGTGACATCTGGCTGGTGTGACCGAGGAACATTTTACATTTTATTTAATTTTTATTAATTTAAATTTAAAAACAGATACTTGGGTTTGCTTTTAAGGGTGCTTGAAATAATGGGAATGTGAAGCTACTTTTCAACTGCAAATTTTGTGAAAT
This sequence comes from Callorhinus ursinus, assembly GCF_003265705.2. Classification (NCBI taxonomy): domain Eukaryota; kingdom Metazoa; phylum Chordata; class Mammalia; order Carnivora; family Otariidae; genus Callorhinus; species Callorhinus ursinus. The sequence continues at coordinate 50,279,803 of NW_027397065.1, forward strand.
TCCTTTAGCATTTAAGTCAAAATGTGTTGGACATGTATAAAAACACATTGGATTTTAAAGTGTTAGTAAGAAAATAGGAACGAAAAATACTGCACTAACAAATTTTAGATATCGATTATGTGTTGGAAACAACACTGCGGATACATAAAGTTAAATAAAAATATATTACTAAAATGAATTTCACCTGTTGAATTTCACCGCTGGACAGTGCTGTGTTTGACATCTCAACAGTCAACTACGACTCCCGGGATTGCAGGGAGCAGTAAATGCAATGCTGCATAGGAAGGGCTTCGTTCAGGGGAAGTGCTCAGTCAGTGTTAGCTGTATCTGACCTTCAGACGTTGGGCGGAACTCCAGATTACTCCTTTCCCTCACCTTGACAAGCAGAGCCTGTTGTAGCACCAACGTCTGGTTCCATTTGCTGACCGTGACTTTTTCCCCAGGAGCCTTGTGAGCCTTTTATGCAAACAGGGCATTCCATGTCCCACCTCTCGTTCTTAGGACGCTGCGCCTAGATCTATGTTACAACAGGGGCCCAGGGGCCCCTCAACGCTCCACTCGATGTCATCTTATTCCTTCTTCCTCCTCCTCCCCAGCAGTGCACACTCTGCCCTACCTCAAAATCTGGCCCACACTCCAGGACTTTCTAAGTCACTTTGGATTTTACAGATTGGTAAAATGCCCCACAATTTTGAAGGCTCAATACAGGATTGCTTTTTTTTTTTTTCCCCAAATAGGGTCATTAAATTTTTTTAAAAAATTACTGTCTCCTATCACCATATTTCATAAGAGAACACTTTTTAAAGTGGGAGCTATTTTTTTTTTTGCAGACTTTGACAAGTTAATTCTAAAATTCATATAGAAATGTAAAGGACCCAGAAAACCCAAAACAAGCTTGAAAAAGAAGAGCAAAAATGAAGGACTCCTACTTCCTGATTTTAAAACTTACTACAAAGCTATAGTAATCAAGATAGTGTGGTACTGACTAAGAATAGGCATCTGGGTCAATGGAAGGAAATGGAAAGTCCAGAAATAAACCCTGACATTTATGGTCAATTGATTCTGCAGAGCGTGCCAAGACAATTTCATGTGGAAAGAATAGCCTTTTCTTTCTTTTTTTTTAAAGATTTTATTTATTTATTTGACAGAGAGCTAGAGAGAGAGCACAGACAGGCAGAGCGGAAGGCAGAGGGAGAGGGAGAAGCAGGCTCTCCACTGAGTAGGAAGCCCGACGTGGGGCTCGATCCCAGGACCCTGGGATCATGACCTGAGCTGAAGGCAGATGCTTAACCAACTGAGCCACCCAGTCACCCCAAGAGTAGTCTTTTCAACAAATAGCACCAAGACAATTGGATATGCAAATATAAAAGAATGAATTTGGACTCCTATATCTCATATACACAAACCTTAGCTCAATATGGACCCTCGACCTAAATTAAAGAACTATAAGCTTTTAGAAAATATAGGGGTAAATCTTTGCAACCATGGATTAGGTAATGGATTCCTAGATATGACCCCTAAAGCATAAACCATAAAAGAAACAATTGACAAATTGGACATCAGGAAAGTGAAAACTTTTGTGTTGTAAATGACACAATTGAGAAGTGAAAGGACTAGCCACAGAATGGGAAAAATATTTGCAAACTGTATATTTGATGAGGGACTTGTATCCAGAATATTTAAAGAACTCTTACAACTCAACAACATAAAGATGAACAAATTGACTAAAAAATGGGCAAGGGATTTGAACAGACATTTCTCCAAAGAAGATACACAAATGGTCAATAAGTACATGAAAAGATGCTTAGCATCTTTAGTCTCTGGGGAAATGCAAATCAAACCCACAATGAGATACTATTTCACATCTACTGGGATGGCAATGATCAAGAGGACTGCTATTAACAAGTGTTGACAAGGGTGTGGAGGAACTGGACCCTTATATTCTGCTGGTGGGAATGAAAATGGCTGCTTTGAGAAACAGTTTGGCAGTTCTTCAAAATGTGAAGGATAGAATTACCATATGACACAGCATTTCTCTTCTTATGTATCTACCCAAGAGAAATGAAAACATATGTCCACAAAAAAACCCATAAAAAACAAACAAAAAGGGGTGCCTGTGTAGCTCAATTGGTTAAGCATCTGACTCTTGATCTCAGCTCAGGTCTTGATCTCAGGGCTGTGAGTTCAAGCCCCGCACTGGGCTCCATGTTGGGCGTGTAGCTTACTTCAAAACAAAACAAAACAAAACAAAAAAACCAAAAAGCCTCATACACAAATGTTCATAGCAGTATTGTTCCTAATAGTTAAAAAGCAGAAAAAGTCCAGATGTCCATCAACTGATGAGTGGATAAACAAAGTAAGGTATACCCATACAATGGAGTTTTATTTAGCCATAGAAAGGAATGAAGTAGTGATACATGCTACCACATGGATGAACCTCAAAAACCTGCTCAGTGAAATAAGCCAGTAACAAAAGAACACATCCGCTATGATTCCATTTGTCTACAATGTCCGGATAGGCAAATCTACAGAGACAGACGTGGATTAGTCGTTGGGAGGGGCTGGAGATGAAGGATGGGAATCAGGAGGGAGACTGCTGATGGGTATGAGATTTCTTTTCGGGGTGATGAACATATTCGAAAATGCGATTATGGGGATTGTTGCATAATTCTGTAAACAAACTGAAAGCCACTGACTTGCACCCTTTAAACAGGTGAATTTGATGGCATATAAATTCTTTCTCAGTAAAGCTGTTAAACATAAGAGCAGGCCTGAGGATGGACCGCATATTAGGCGGGAGGGCAGCACTCTGGTGTGCCGAGGTCTTCAGGGTGAGTCCTAGCTCTCCGGCTTTTCAGCTGTGGGACCTTGGGCAAATTAGTGACCGTGACCTCAGTTTCCTGAGTTACGTGGGGGATGAGATGAGGAATAAACAAGAACATCTGTGTCAGGTGACTCAGGTCTGGGACACAGCGAGTGCTCAAAACTCGCCAGATATATTTGTTGTTAGATAGACCTTCATCTCTGCTTCAAGGACAGTCCTTTAAATGAAACAAAGCGAGCTTTATGAAAATCTCACTGGCTTGTCCTTCTTTTTCTCATTTTGTAAAAACTAGTGAAGGCTTCTGTACTGGCCGGCAACCCCCAACCCTCCCCCTCCCCCCTAGCCCCCTGGGGAGCAGGGTGCTGCCCACCTACAGCATCATCCCTCCCTCTGAGCAGGAGACTTCCAGGCCTGGAAGAGCTGTAGGGATCCAAACACATTTTAGGAATGGAATTAGTCTTCACGTGACATTAAGATACTAATAATCATAATAAGAGTTGATGATTCTTGAGCCTGTGCCACAAGCCAAGTATGATGGTAAGCGTCTCACGCGAACGTCCCGTTCAATAACTTACCTCGAGGTACTCTGGGCCACAGTTTAGTCAGTAGCGGGACCCTCAAGAGCCTGCCAGCTTAATACAAAACATCCATACTCTTGATCAAGGGGCAGTTAAACGGGGCCTGACTGCAAGTGTTTGCATCCTCGCTCAGATCCTGGACGAGGTATCTAGCAGCCTCGGTTTCCTGCAAGATGTGCGACCTCATGATACATGTACCGTGCAGTGTTACTGCGTTAAGCATTTGGCATGCATTATGGCATGGAATCCACCCAACAAGGTGTGAGGGCTCAGTGTTTGCTTTCATTATCACTCCGCATATCACCTCCTTATGAGGAAACCCAGAGGGAGAAACAAATCACAGCGGGGCTGCTCTGGTTGAGAAGGGGGGTGAGGGCCCCACTTCAATCTGTCCTGTCTATCTTCTGCTGCCCCTCCCTGCAAGGCAGACCCTAAGAACCCCTCTTTGGGACCCTAAGGCTCCTCGAAGCATAGCTTGAAGCCACTCTTCTTACCCCATCCTTATTAATTGGGCAGAGGAGAGCACTGAGGCCCAGAAGGGGGGGATACCCACCCAAGGTCACACAGTCACTCGGGCAGAGCTTAGACCCTTGGCTCCCTGATCCCAACCTGGTTGTTGCTGCCCCACCTGGGGGTCCCCAGGTCTCCCTGCTGCCTCAGAGGTTGTGCTGCCGCCAGAACTCCCAGGTTGGGCTCCCTCCCCTCCTCCAGTCTCAGGGATAATCCTTTAATGAATTAAATGGGGCAATCATGGGAGGGGAGAAGGAGGCTTTGTTACTTTTTGGTAACCAGCTGGCATCTTGCAGTCTTTTTTACCTCAGTGGAGTACTTAGACATAAACCCTCTGACTTTCCACGTCTTCACCAGCATTTCCTCCCCTCCACGTTCCCCTTCAGTTCACGTCAACACCCCCCATTGCACCGCAGGGACAAAGTGGTGAACGAGACCCGCACAGCACCCCCTTTTGTGGGGCTTCCATCTAGTACAGCAGTCGGACGCCAAATAAGCAAAAACCGGAGCAAAACCCACAAAGAGAAATACTCTCAAGATATCTTCCAGTTTTTGGTTCTCTTCAGTCAGAGTGGAGTGAGGGGTTGGATCTTGGAGGTAGCACCAGACAAGGCTTGGCTGTTGTTCCTCCTTCGGCCTGGAATAGCGCCTCTCTGACCTGTGTGGCGGGCTCCTTCTCACTGCAGGTCCCCTCACGGGTCCTCTGGTCAGCGCGGCTTTCCCTGGCTGTCTTACCCAAGCAGTCCCAAACTGCCCTAGCCCTGGCTCTGCTTTATTTTCTCCCTCCGTCCCTCCCTCCCTTCCTTCTTTCCTACCTTCCTTCCTTCTTAAAGATTATTTATTTGAGAGAGAGAGAAGCACAGGTGGGGGGTGGTGGGGAGAGGGACAGAGGGAGAAGCAGGCTCCCTGCTGAGCAGGGCGCCTGCCGCGGGGCTCGATCCCAGGACTCTGAGATCACACATGAGCTGAAGGCAAACGCTTAACTGACTGCGTTAACAGTCAGTTAACAGAGGTGCCCCTCTGCTTTATTTTCTCTAGAGCACACAGCTCACTAAAATCATCCGATTGATTTGCTGATGTGTCTATTTTCTGTCTTCAGCCCCCAGTGGAAGCTCTGGCAGGTAGGACGTGTATCTGTCTGTCTTGCTCACGACTGCATGCCCAGCACCCAAAGGAGGGCTTGGCATTTGGGAGGAACTCCATACTATTTGTTGACTGAGTGACTGAAAGAAGGAATGAAAAAGTCAAGTGCCAAGAAGTGGAAGTTGGGGAAGGATCTTTTTCCAGTTCTGTCACTAACATGCAGTGTGACTGTGGGCAAACTTCTTGCCCTTCTCTGGTTAGCCTCATTTTCTTCAGGTGCAAATTAAAGAATTAGAGTTAGCATCTCTTTTGGCTGTGTGCTCACATCTCGCTCTAAGGATTTTCACACCAAAATATAACTTTGTCTTTAGACATCTGTCTCACCCACTTAGCTCTATGTTCCTTGGGGGCAGAAACCAAGTTTTAGCCTGCAGTCTAAACCAGCACCACACCAGGGACAACTAATAGTGTCGGATGAGTGAGTGGGTGGGTGGATGGATGGATGGACGAAAGGTGCTCCGAAGGGGCGCCTGGGTAGCTCAGCCAGTTAAGTATCTGGCTCTTGGTTTCAGCTCAGGTCATGATCTCAGGGTTGTAAATGGAGCACCGCGTCAGGCTCCACGTGCAGCACAGAGTCTGCTTGTCCCTCTCCCTCTGGTCCTCCCCCCATGTGCTCTCTCTCTCCCCCAAATAAATAAATAAAATCTTAAAAAAATAAAAAGAAAGAAAGGTGCTCTGACGTTCCTTCCAGGGAGAGTGACTTGGGGTCCTAGGGTTCCTGTAAGCAGGGACAATTAAAAGAGGAAATAGGTGTTTTAGCTTGGACATCTTCCTCAGAGTCTTTCTGAATCCACTTTCAGGGGGTCAGGCTCTTCCTGCTTTCCCACCCCCTAAGGCAGAGAACAATTTGCTCCACCAGAGTGAAGACCATGAGGGAGTGGTATGAAGGAGACCTATGACACAATCTCATTAAAGACTATAAGACAGGGCAAATTACCACATGAGCCAAACAGTAAAGTATGTAAGGGAGACCCAGCAACAGTCCTGTGGAAAGTGGGAGCCAGAGCAGGGCTCGGCTCACTTCTTCCGTAAAAAGCCACATAGTAAGTATTTTACGCTTTGTGGGCCATACTGTGTCTGTGCAGCTCCTCACCTTGCCCTGGTACCAGCAGTTACAGACAATCCATAATGAACAATTGTGACTGCCTTCCAATAAAACTATGTATAGATGCAGAGGTTTCAGCTACATACATTACAAAATACCACACTTGATTCGATTTCTTCAATCATTTACAAATGTAACACCATGCGTAGTACACAAACAGGTGGGGAGAGGACAGTGTTGGGTGGCCTTTCTGGGAGGCTTTCAGAAGGAGGGACTTGGAAGCCAGGGAAGGACTTGGATGGGGAGTAGCAGAGGTTTGAGCCAGAGGTGAGAGCAAGGACACACACTCAGACACTAGTAGGAGCCAGGGAAGACTCTGAGAGAATGAGCGAGGCAGGCTGGGGGGGACTGGGAGCCTGGGGGCGACTCACACACTTGCATCCCATTGAAAATGTGCAGCATCCGAGCTCTAGAGCTTTGCTGCCCACATGCCCCTTTTTGAGATCATCCAAACTTTCAAGAGAAGCCTGGGTTTTTCTGTAGAAGTTCTCAATTTTTAAAAATTGGCAATGAATTAAGGCTTTTTTTTAAATTAAAGATTAAAAAAAAGAGCAGGTCAAATAGAACATGAGGAGGGGTGATTGTGGCTCATGGATCATTAGTTTGCAACTCATGGCTTCCTAGGCTTATGGAAATCATGCCAATTGGAGTGGGGGTGGGGAGCTTCTTAACCAGGGAGTGTGCCTACAAGGGCAGGTGGGCACCCGGAAGGGGGGGCTGAAATACACCCAACAAACAAGACCTATATTCCAGGAGAGTCCATTTTACTGAGACGTTTTGGAAGAAATCATTGTTAAAGTAAGCACAAACGTATTTGGATAGATTGCAAAAATTATATACTTTTTCTTTTCTTTAAATTAAGAAATTTTTTCATGGGCATTACATACAATAAAGTTCACTGATCTTTATAGTACTGCTCAAAGTATTAGTCTTGCCCGATCCTGAGCTCCACATATTCTAGAGCAGAGGCTGTCTGGGGTCTGGCTTCCTTCTCTCCACATGTTGTCTGAGAGACATCCGTGTCATTACGTGTGGCGGGGGTTTGCTAGTTTTCTGGTCATGCAGTATTGCTCCATTTACCTATCTTACTACCAATGGACATTCAACTTGTGTCCAGTGTTTGGATTTTATGAGTGACATTGCTATGACCATGTGTGGACATAGGCACTGGCTTCCTGGGGTCTATGCCCCACGTGGACTTGCTGGTGGTACGGCTGCTGTGTGTTTCAGAGAAGGTAGTACTTGCTGTGTGTGGCTTCAGACTCTATACCCAGGCCCCCAGGGACCCAAGTCCACTCTCCCTTGCAGTTAGGTGACCTCACTGGAAAATTTGAGAACACTGGTGTAAGGGTAAGGACATGGAATGAAGGGCTAGAAGACAGAGACCAATAGACAGTACCACTATTAGCATCATTTTGTAGATAATCACATCGAGGCTCAGAGAGCAAGCTGATTTGTCTGAAGCCAAGTAAATATTAAGGGGAGACCCTGCATTTAAATCCAAAGTCAGTCAACTCCAGAGTCATGTTTTTAACTGCTCTGCTCTAAAGCCTGGGCATGAGCCCCTGTATTTTCACCTGCCCAGCATATATTTCTCTCCTCTCACTAACAGCATCCCAGTGTCCTTTGGAGAGGCATCCAGTGGCTATTTGATGCAGTCTCAGTGGGCTGTCACTCTAAGTGCCCTCCACTCTGGGCCAAGGTGCAGGCCTGGGACCCAGCCCAGCACTAGGGTGAAGGGCACCAGGTGTCTACGACACCTAGGGTGCAAAAAAATTTTTTTTAAAGATTTTATTTATTTATCTGACAGAGAGAGACACAGCGAGAGAGGGAACACAAGCAGGGGGAGTGGGAGAGGGAGAAGCAGGCTTCCCGCGTAGCAGGGAGCCGATGCGGGGCTCGATCCCAGGACCCTGGGACCATGACCTGAGCTGAAGGCAGACGCTTAATGACTAAGCCACCCCGGCGCCCCTAGGGTGCAAAATTTAAGGATGCACTCACTCTCAGGGTCAGACAAGTACAGGGTCAGCCTCCCTTCATCCCAGCCCTGCAAGGGACCCAAGCTCAGCCAGCTCCACCCTCCTTAAGTAATCTGGATCTTGAGAGGAGGGGCATCTGTCCTTCTGGGGGTGACAGCCTGAGTGGATTGCCCACTTCCTTCTGGTTCTTCTCTTTTGGGGAGGTCTAACTATAACCCCTGCACTCATTCATTCTCTGTGTTGCTCATATCCATGCATTAAATTCCTTTTTTGCACCAGGTAGGCAGGTGGGGTTGGTTTCTGTACCTTTTTTTTTTTGAGAGAAAGAAAGTGCAAGTGGGGGCGGTGGGGGTGGGGGGGCAGCGGGAGAAGGAGAGAGAGAATCTTAAGCAGCCTCCATGGCCAGCACAGATCTCACAACGCTGAGATCATGACCTGAGTGAAAATCAAGAGTCGGATGCTTAACCACTTAAGCCACCTAGGTGCCCCCTTTTCTGCACCTTTTAAAGAGCACACTATGTGCTCTGGGACATGGTGCCCAACATTTCTGAGTCTCATTTTCTTCATCTGGAAAATGGGGATTCAGTGGTAATACTCCAGGTGGAAACACAGCAAGACCCTGGGGATGGGATGCCTCTGAGCCCTGCTTCCTAACTCTGGCCCCACACTGGCACCACCTAGGGAGTCTTCACAGTCTGATGCCCAGGCTTGCACCTCATCCTGATGCATTCAGAATCTCTGGGGGTGGGCCCAGGCAGCCCCCCACCTACACCTCCCCCAGGTAGTTATTATAATGAGCACCCAGGGCTGAGAACAACTGTGGGAAACAAGCCTGGGGTTTCTGCGAGTACTTCTCCTGCAAGGCTCCATGGCTCCATGCCTGGGACTTTACTATAGGCATTAGAATGGCCTTCATCTGAGCCCAGCCAGATGGGAGGAGGAGCAAGAACCACTTATCTGCCTTAGGCCTCCCTTATCCCTGGGTTTTCAAGGATCCCACCAGCAGCCGCGAGAAAGCCAGCGGGCTTAGCTCAAAATCCTTAGGCAATTGGAGGAGGCTGTGTCTGGTAGTGGCTGAGGGGTCTGAAATCCCAGAGATTAGGGCCATCAAGAGGTCATTTGGGCCATTTCCCGGCCCCTGGGCAGGAGGCACTGGCAGGGGCCCTGGAATAGTCAGCAGGACAGCTGGGTTCAAGTCTCAACCCTGCCAGACACCAACCAGTGAAACTGTGCAAGCCACAGCAGCTTGGTACCCTCAACCTGGGCACCTCCAAGTACTCTGACTTAGAGGCCAGGGGAGGACCCCCACAATCTGTGCTTGTCCGTGGGCACCCAGGTGATCCTGATGCTGCTGGGCTCTGCACCCTGCCCACGAGGCTGAATCATCAGGGTAATTCTGAAGAGGGAAGCAGACCTGAGCATCATAGCAGAGGGGCTGTGTCAGGGAAGATGGCATGTTTTGGATGGCGAGACAGAAGTGTGTAAGCCAGACACCGACCTCAAGCAGTCCCAAAACACCAGGCCCTTGGTTTGCTCAACTGTTACTTGATGGAGTAGGACCTACTGTGTGTCATATAAATTCCAGCTCCCACATCTATTCCTCTATCAGTCACTTTTTTTTTTTAATTTTTTTAAATTTGAGTATAGTTGACACACAATGTCACATTAGTTTCAGGGGTACAACGTAATGATTCAACTTCTCTATACATTATACTATGCTCACTACCAATGTAACCACCATCTGCCACCATATTGTTACAATATCATTGACTATATTCCTTATGAATCTCTCACATTGTCCTATTTAGGTATAACTAGGCCTGAGAAGTCCTTTAGATTTGCTTACAAACACTATCCTCTGACAATTGCAAGCAGCTTTACACAGAGCTGTCATCTAGTATTTTCATAATTTCCTGGGATGGGGGCAGACCGGACTGATCATCTCTGCTTGTAGCACAAAACCCTCATTGGTTACATGGCCAGTAAACATCAATAAGCAGAGGGGCTCAAATCTAAACTTAGATACCTGATCCAAAATTCAGTAATCCTGGACCAAGATTATCTATCTCTCTGCTTGCCCGTCCATTCACCCATCCATCCACCCGTCTATCCACCCACCCATCGTGTGTCCATCTATCCATGCATTGCTAACTTACTTTCATCTGCTTATTTCTGTCATCTATTTAATGCCCTCATCTATTTCTATGTATCCATTTATCATGAGTTTGTCTCTATAATAATCTATCTATTCAATTTAGCAAACCTTTATTCAGAGCCCGTCATGTGTCATACAGTCTCCCTACTTATATCTCCTGCTTTCACTCTCTGTATACCTCATCTTCCCCCTGAATGCTTTCTTCTCCGACCTTTCTGCAGGACCCATAATCTGTGTGACCGCAATCTCCATTTGCCTCTCTCCTGACTTCCACTCTTCCCCAACGGCATGTGAGTAGACCCCTGGTCCTTTCTTGAATGCTTTGACCTGGTTCCTCCATTCCTGCCCCACGCTAGACTCCAGGGAAATACTGATTGACTGGATGAATGGACCCTCAACTAGGCTGTTTGCATCATTTCTTTTCTAGGGTTCTGTCCTCCTCAGTTCCCAGTCTAGGGCCATGGACAAGTAAATGTTTTATTCATAATGGTTGCTTTGAATTCACTGTCCTTGGGAGTTGGAAAGGACTTTTCAACTTTTATTCATTCAACAAAACTTGCCTTGATTCACTTGCTAGATGTACTTGTCAGGCACAGAGATTACGGACTACAACCTTATTTTACCGTTGGGGGGGGGCTCTGAGAGGGAGAGGGGCTTGCTCAAGGTCCCACAGCTATGGCAGAACTTTGAGGACAGTGAAGAGATTGTCACTACTCTAGACCCAGACAGCTCCTGAGTTCGCCATAGAGACAGATGGTGTGTGCTTGAAAGTCCCTAGAGGGGAGGTGTTGGGAAACCACGAACTACCTTACCAAGTCAAACCAGTCAGGCCTCATCAAAAGCCCTGCAGAACCGCCTTCTGGGTGGCAGGGAGAGCCTGAGTCAGTCCTCACCTGCACAGATGACATCAGGGTGACCAGGGGCTGTCAAGGGAAGGAGGGTGTGGCACTGAAGGAAGGAAGTGGAAGGGAAGGGAAGGGAAATAGGAGGAAGGGAAGGGAAGTAGGGGGCCCTATCTAAGTGGTGGAGTCTAGTTCCAGGGACACTCCAATTAGGCCAGACTTTCCGTCATTCTTGGGAAATATCCTGCTAACTCTGCCCCTTCTCTATGTTACAATCAGACTCGCAGGATGTGATGTCAGTGTTTATCTAGCTCAGAGGTTCTCAAACTTGAATGAGCCCCAGAATGACCTGGAGAGCTCCAAGTGTGGGTGGATCTATGTGTAGTCCGTGAAAAGACCCCAAGACAAACTGTTGAGTGAATATGTTGCAGGATGACACGCAAGGTACTATGTTAACAACCACCCTCCTTCCCCAAACAAACAAAACCCTCCAAATGCTATATATTTCCTTTTGGTATATTTATGTATGAATATAAATATCTACAAATGTTACACACCTAAATGATTATATTGGTTGCCTTTGGAGAAGGTATTTGTGGTGGTGGCAAAGAGAACTTTAATCCTCAATGTACTGTTTTATTATTTCACGAGAAAAATGTATCGTGTTTTATTTGTGTAAATGCAAAATTTAAATAAGATTTCTCCAAATTTTTTTGCCCATTTTATCTGGAAGTGTGAGAATCTGCATTTTAACCAAGTTTCTGGGAGCTTCTGTGCAGCTGATCCATGAAGCGCACTTTGAGAAAAGCTAGTCTAGCCCACCATCGTACAGATGAGTAACTTGGGAGGCAGAGAGGGTAAGGAACTTGCCTAAAACCACACAGCATGGCGGTGACTGAGTTGGGACCTGAGCCCAGCATGCTGACTCCAAGGCAGTGCTCTTTCTCTTATACACAGTGACTCGAGAAGGAAAGCCACCAGGAGAGTGAACATGAAGGCAGTAGACAAATTTCCAGAGCAAGGTGGGAGGGGCTGGGGCTCCATCCACCCCTGAGTCAGACCAGTTGGCAGTCTCTGGGGTGTGGGTAGAGGACACAAGGACAGTGGTGGAGTGAGAAGGGCACATATTGCCCATCTTTCTAACTTTTCTTTGAGCTGCCCTGTTCCAGCCCTTCACCCTTCTGCATTCCCCAGCCCTTGTGCAGTTTTCGTCTGAGCGCTTCCTGTTTCCAGAAGGAACCGTGGCTCCTGTGAGGACGGCCTTGGAGCGGGTGACTGTAGGCAACCCCTTCTGTCTCCTGACCTCAGCTGTGCCATCGATCACCTGTGCAGGGGACTGAATCAGCCGCCCTTAAACCTGGCCATGCACCCTCTTGGAGGCTCATTTAAGAAGCAGAATCCTCGGCCCCTCTGTAATGGGGGGTGGGGCCTGGAATGTGCCTTTTTAACATCCCCCCTCCGCCCTCCCACCAGATGATTCCTACAAGTCTGAAGTTAGAAAATTACTGGGCTACTAGTCTGTCTTCCCCGAGCAGCCTTCCCTGGACAACCAGTCCTGAGGCCCAGCCTGTGAGGAGGGCCTGGGGTGCTGAAGAAGTCGGCGTGGCCAGTGATCCCTGCTCCCAGGAGACCTGAGCCCCTCTCCCTGACGCCTCGGTTCCGGCCTGAGGGCCTGCCTCTTCCTAACCTGGGCAGAATGTCTGGAATGTGGCTGCTGAGGGAGACAGGGCTGCCTGGGCTGCCAGAGCTGCCTCTGGAATTCAGGCAGCAGAGAGTAGACTCCTGCCCCTGAGGGCCTCTGCCCTGATGGCCTTCAAGTGACCCAGCGAGACCCAGGCACCAAGGGCGGGGAGGAAGGGAGGCTGTGAGGCCCTGAACAGGTCAGCAAAGCTGACACTAGGCCTCAGTTTCTTTATCTGTAAAATCACATCCTCCCTCTCGACACTCATGGCCCTGCAGCACCCCCAAAGCAATTTCACATCTCTCCATCCCCCGCATCTCGCACCTTTCCTTAGCACCATGTGAAGAGCTATGGGAAATTCATAGATGAATTAGACACCAGACTGATCCAGAAAATGACCACTTTTTGCCTCAGGCATCCTGCTTAGTGTTTTATTGATTCATCCCTTATTTAATCCCGACAATTCCTGCAAGATAAGCACCGCTACCACCTCCGTATGGCAGATGAGGACATTACTACCCAGAGAGGCTAAGTAACTTGCCCTAGGCCACACAGCTGCACACACAGATGGCAGTGCTGGGGTTGAATCCATTTATCTAATTTCAAGTCCAAACCTCACCCTGTGCTCCCTTCCCCTGACAAATACGGCAAGGGGGATGAGGACCACACAGTGATCTCCCTCCCTGACCTCATGTGAGACCGGAACAGGGCAGTCTGCTCCACAAGGGCCCAGGAACCCTCACAGTGGGCGGGGAGGCATGCTGGGGGAGAATAAGAGATGCCCGTGAGCAGGCAGCCTTGTGATGGACCAGGTGGGTGCCCAGCCAGGTAGACGCAGGAGGGGTGGCAGTCTGCACAGAGGCCCAGCATGAGCAAAGGGACGGGGTTGGGTCGAGGCTGGGGAGCAGCAGGCTGGCCCATGTGCCCAACTGGCTGCATCACCTGCCGGACCCAGTGCAAAGTGACAATGATGGGAACCTGATGCCAAATTAATTGAGATTCCGAGACAGATACAGCGGAGCATTGAATCAAGTGTGAGGCCTTTCTAAATGCAGGTGGCAAGTCCTTGGATCCAAATCTTGTGATTTGGTTGGAGCATCACATAAGGGGGGAGGCTAGAAGCATGTGTTTCTTGTTTTTTTGTTTTTAAATAAATGAAGTTGTTTTACTTGAAGAACGTTTAACAGAAAAGTATATAAAGTCATTCCACAAATGTTGATACAGAGATCTTAAAATATGCCTTGGGAAGAGTCCTCAGTAATGTCCCTTTTGCCTTCCAGAATTAAATAAGGCCATCACCCAACAATTATTTCCTAGAAACAGTTTAAAAATTAAAACAAATAAGAAGAAAAAAACCCAGCCACTATCCCCCCCCCCCCCCCCCGCCATCAGCAGCAGCAGCAGCAAAAAGATCCATCAACAGACTCAGGCCTAAAGTGGGGACACATCCCACTTTCATAGTAAATAGAGTGGCCTCAATATTTGCGTTCACACTTGGTTAAATATTTCCATGATAGAAGCATGGGTTTTAGAAGTAGATAAACTGAGTTCAAATCCTCGATCTCCCGTTTAAGGGTGTGACGACCTTGGACAAGTCACTTTAAACTCTCTGAATCTCAGTTCCTTCCTCTGCAAAATGAGAATGAAAATAATAGTATCTCATCAGGAAGATTTATTTGAGGATCATAGGAGATGATGCTTAGCCTAGCACTTAATAAATTGTAGCAAATGTGAGTTACTATTACCACAATCATTATTATTGCTGTTGTTACTACACAAGAGGGAGAAAAGGAGATGAGGCTGGAAATGTAGTACATGGTTGTGGAGAAGGGGACATGGGAGGGGGACTGGTTCCCTGGCCAGAACCACATCTGAGCCCCAAGTCTGGGGGCAGGTAAAGGTGGGGACAACAGCAGAGGCTCTGTTTCCAGACCTCAGAGTGACTCCCCCCGTCCCAGCTTCCTATTGGGGTGACCTAACCAAGGCCACTGAACCAGCCAGCCTGGCTCCAGTAGCTCTCAGCACCAGAGCCCCACCTGCCAGCACCAGCCTGGGGCAGGCTGACTGAGGGCCGGATTGGCAGCAGATGAGCTCATGCTCACCAGCCCGGCCAACAAGGCCGGACGCTTCTCCTGGCAGGAGCCTGTCAGAACTGCCAGCTGGGGGTCAGGATGAGCTGGAGGGCCCGGTGGTGCCCAGGTGCCCATGGCCAGCAGGTCTGCTGAGTGTTTGATTACATTCCCGAGCACCCCAGGCAACGCCAGGGCTGGCTGTTCCAACTCCTGCTGGGTCCCGTCTGTTCGCTGCAGAGCTGACATCCCAAGCTCGGCCCCCACGGCCCACCTGCCTTCCACCTTCTGCTTCCCGCTCTTGGCTGCAGGCTGCAGCCCTCACAGAGCCAGGTGGCCTCGGCCCCCGATGACTTCATCCTCCTTAAAGGCATCATGTCCCTTTGACAGCCAGGCCTCTGGAGACTTTCCTGTCCACAGGTCCATAGCCCAGACTCCAGGGTCTCTGCTCTGTACCTATCTCCCAGCCTCATTCCCATCCTGCTGTGTGACCCTCTCCAGGGAGAAGGCAGTGTGATGGAAGGGACCCCAGCCCTGGAAATGACAGGTGCATTTCAAGTTCATTGACACACTGTCTCAAAGTAGCCAATCCCTCAGCCAGCTGTCCCCAGTGAGCTGAATCTTCTCTCAAGGCTGGTCTTCCCAGGTGGACCCCACTCACTGGGCACCCACTCTGGGTATACAACACATAAGCGTAATGCAGGAACACAGCAGTTCACCCTGGGACTGTCCTGGTCATAGCACTGAAAGTCCCGATCGCTGGGAACCCCTCAGCCCTGGGCCAGCCTGGATGCTGGTCAGCTGACCCTGCACACACATCTGTGATATGCTGTCTGTCTCTGATGATTTGTGTCTGATTTTCACTGAAGAAACCTGAGACTTTAGCCTGCCCCAAAAGGAATCAAAAGGGTGCAGTCCGTTGAAAATGAAAATAATATGATCTGTGCTTTCAGACTTTATGGGTGCCCTGAAGTTGGCCACCTAGTCAGAGTTTTCATCACTGCTCAGGTCCCCCCTTTATACTCTGTCCACGGCAAATGTGGACAGATTGTTCTGGAAAGGAAAACCTAGGAGGGAGGAGAAAGAGCTCATCCAGTCCACAGGGGTAATACGGCTTTCCTCAGGCAGGTAGGGGGAGTAGATAGAGACTATTCGCTAGGTCTCTCTTTAGAAGCTGACAACATCCTTGTAAAGACTATTAGGATTTTATTTTATTTTAAAGATTTTATTTATTTATTTGACAGAGAGAGAGATAGAAAGAGCAGGAACACAAGCAGGGGGAGTGGGAGAGGGAGAAGCAGGCTTCCTGCCGAGCAGGGAGCCCGATGTGGGACTCGATCCCAGGACCCTGGGATCATGACCTGAGCCGAAGGCAGACGCTTAACGACTGAGCCACCCAGGCACCCCAAGAATATTAGAATTTTAGAACATCAGAGCTAGGAGTTAAAGATCTGAGTTCAACACCTGCTTTGTTGAGATAGGGAAATTGAGGTCCCTACAGATGATTCAGATCAGATGTAATTCCTTTTAATGCGTACAACGTGCCTGGTGCTGTGTAGGAAACACTGGTGCTACAGGCCAGCCCAGGTGATGCCGGTGATGCCAACGTGCGGTCTTGGTGGAGAACCACTGAGTTAGACAGAGGTCCATCCCTGAGGAGCTTACAGTGGAGCGGGCCAGGCTGAAGTGAAGAGAGGCACATAGGAAGTAGAACCCAAAGCAGAGGGTCACACAGGAGGTTCCGTCAGAGGGCTGCAGCGGGGCGGGCAGACCCAGGACAGTGCAGCCCAGTGGTTCAGGAGTTCAGACAGAAGGGAGCTTGAAACTTAGCTTAGTCTAGACCTGTGACCTTGGGCAAGTAATTAAAGCTTTTCTGAGCTTCAGTTTCTTCATCTGAAAACTAGAGCATGATAACAGTGCCTAATCCACTATGGTGGTGTTCAGAGAAATGAGATAATCCCCGCGGAGTGCTGAGTTGAGTGCCTGACATAAAGATTAGCTATTATTGTTATTATTACTTCTCACTCAGGTCAGGGGCATGGTTGGGGGAGCTCACAGAGGGGAGGTGGCCTATGGGTTGTGCTAAGATGGACAGGGACAATCTTAGATGTCCAGGAAGCTGTCTTCGAGAAGTCTCCAGGTATGCTTGGGGGACCCTGAGGAGTCCAATTTCCCTGGTGCACGGGGCACTGGAGGCCAGTAGATGCCCCAGTCAGGTCCTGGGGCCAGAAGGAAGAAGGACCAGGGCCTGGGTCAGGAGTAACAGGGGAAGTGGAGAGGGGATAAATGTCAGTGGCATTATGGGGTTCTGCAATCCATACCAGTATTCATCCCTCCCTTCCCTCCTTAGACAGCAGGCTGCCCTGCACTGGACAGGCTGAAGGCCAGCTTTGGCCTAGATAGGGACCCGAGGGAAGACAGCCGCCTGCTATTCCGCACATGACTAGTCAAAGGGCTCATGGGGCCACTCAGCTACCTTCCCTCGGGTTAATGCCTAATCGACCGAGACTCAGAGACTTGGGCGGCAATCAGTCAGCTGGATAATTGCCCAGGTTAGTCTTCCCACTGGAGCTCCCCTCATGCTGCATATCCCCAGGACTCTCATCCAGGGCTGAGGGAGCTTGCAGGAGAGAGGCCTGGGGGATTCTCCTCTGGACGTCTTGGGCAACATACCATGGCAGCCTCCCTGGCACTGTGGTCCTCCCCAGTGCTGGTGACAGATCCCCGAGCAATGCAGCCCACAGTGGCTCCATGAACGAATAGCTCCTGAGAGCTGGGAAAGAGCCAAGAGCCTCCTTACTCCTTCATAAGCACCAAGATCAGAACCTTAATGCTTCCAGTTATCCTTAGGGTCCAGCCTAAACTAGAAAGCCACATCCTAGCCATAAAAACAGATCTCAGTTGTGGTCACATGGCAGAGAAAATAGATCTGTTCTGAGCAGCCCCAGGAATTGTCAGCCCATTTAAAAATCAAGGAAACAGAGACTTAGCAAATTTAAAACATCTGCCTTGGGTCACATAGCTTATAATAATGGTAATAATAAAGATATGTAGAATTCTTTTTTTTAAGATTTTATTTATTTGTTTGACAGAGAGAGAAACGGCGAGAGAGGGAACACAAGCAGGGGGAGTGGAAGAGGGAGAAGCAGGCTTTCCGCGGATCAGGGAGCCCAATTTGGGTCTCCATCCCAGGGCCCCGGGGTCAGGACCTGAGCCGAAGGCAGATGCTTAACGACTGAGCCACCCAGGTGCCCCAAGATATGTAGAATTCTTGTTTATTATGCAGGTTCAAGGGTTGGGGCTCAGCTGAACATCAGATAAAGATGCCAAGAGTCAGAACTGACTGCTGGGAGAGGTAATGAGCTCCCTATAATTAGAGGTATGCAAGCAAAGTCTCACTATTCACCACGGAAGCTGCAGAGGGGCTGCAAGTCCTGGGGAGCGGGGAAGGGATTGGATAGGATGGTTGTAGAGTCATTTTCAGCTGGGGGGAGTGGGCAGGAACTGTTCCATTTACCTCTATATCCCCAGCACCAGGTACAGTCCCTGGAAGAGTGTAGGTGTAGAGCCTCACGCAAAACAAGCAAATGAATACATTCTATAACTAAGAAGCACAACAGCGAGAGAGGGAGGAGGGCTAATTCCTGTCTGACTTTTCTTCCCTTCCCTTAAAACACTGGTTCTCAGCCCAGGGAGCACATTAGAGTCATCTGGGGAACCAGAGCAGAGAGGCACCCCATAAATCATACCAAAACTAAGATGTCTTGCTTCCCAGTGAGATGTAGGCACTGTGCTTGGCACTTTACACACATTATCTATCCCATGAATCTGCACAACCTTATGAAGCCGGGATTCTTGGTACCCCCATTTCACAGATGGGGCAGCCAGAGCTTGGGGAGGTTAAGCCGCTTATGGAGAAAGTCACAGCTCGTAACAGAAAGAAGAATCACCTCTTACGGGAGACTTTCTCCGCTAAATGATTTCCATTTAACCTTTATCTCATTGACTCCTCATGCAGTAAGAGTTATTATTGTCCCCATCTTTTCAAAAAAGGAAACTGAGGCTCTGACTCAGTATTTCCCCCAAGGTTACTGAGCTTGTAGGTGGCAGCCCCAGGGTTTTGAACTGGGCCTGGGGGGCGTTGGGGGGGTGTCTCAGACCTAGAGTGTCAAGGAGGAATGTGGAGGGAACACTGCTGAGAGCTTAGCAACCCGGGTCCTTCCCCAGTCCCCTCATGGTCTCTGTTGGTCCCCCCGCGAGTACTACCTGCCTAGGGCCTCAGTTTATCCCTCCGTCAAACCCAGGAGGGAGGTGGAGATGGGCCTGATTTCTCAGCAACTTTCCAGCCGTCATTTTCCATGACTCGATTCCCCACTGTGAGTTCTGGGCCACAAACCAGTTGGCTTCCTCCCTCCCTCTCCGTGAGACAGAGAGCTGGCAGGAGGGGATGATCCGCCTCAATTCGCCCACCTCCTTTTTCCTCCTCCCCCTCCTGGGCTGGGACACACCTACTCCAACTTTCTCAGCAGCCTCTCCGGAGTGCGAGTGCGTCGGGCTTTCCTGCTCTGAGTCTCTGCACCTCCCTCGGGAGCCTGTCAGCCTGGTGCGTGTGGAAAGGGCTCCAGCCCAGCAGCCCACCCTGGGGCACCCTCCCCTACCTGAAGGGCATAGGTAAGGACTGCTGGAGGATGGGAGGTTGTGGGAGGGGGTTGCAAAGCGAATCCATTCTTGTGCCTTGTTCCAGAGCAGGTGGGGGCGTTCCAAGGCTCTTGGACGGTGGGGACCGGACCAGGATTTGAAAGGGGCAGGCATGGTGGGGGTAGGGAAGGGATACCTGGGCCCCGGGTGCCTAGGTACGCTGAATGAAGCCAGAGATGTAGCCAGTCCAAGCCTGCAGGCTGGGGTTTCTGGCCCAGGAATGGACAAGGCCAGGATTTTGATCTCATGAAGGAGCAAGGTCATATTTGCACGTGTGAAAAGTTGGAGTCGTGTCCTTGGAAGAATGAAAGTCTCCGCATAGGCTTTCTGAAGATGAGCCTTCCAGGGGATGTGGTGACATTTTCCTGCCTGGTTTTAGGGGGAGAAGTGCTGGGGCCAGGGCACCAAGAAGTGCTGGCTTCTTGTGTGTGTCCAGGGGGGCAAAGGAGTCCTATTACAGAAAAGCCACCTGGTGTGGAGGAGGGAAGGAGGGCCTGCGGGACAGTCAGATAACCTGGCCAGCCCCGGCTCTTGTGTGGCTCTTGAGGCACCCTGATTAGAACCTCAGCCTTCCTGGCTATAAAATGAGGGTGCTCACTATCTCTGAGGGTTGTAAAAGGCTGTGAGTCTGAGAGACACCAGAGGCAGCCCCGGCGTGGGGTGAGTGGGAGCAGTTCTGTTCCCCTGTCTTGGGGGAAGAAGGAATCCGATGCATATCTTTGGAGGCAGGTGAGCTGGAGTGGAACGCTGAGCAGAGCCACCAGGCCAGAGTTCAGCTCTCCACTGCAGACAGGGTATGCTATATGCCCCAATTGTGGGGAGCAGCAGAGCATGCTAGGGTTTGCTGAGGGCTCAGAAGGGCTGCCTCTGCGGGCTGCCTCTGCCGCCTGCCACACTCTGGCGCTGGTGGCTTCAGGAGAGAGAGGTAGAGAAGCAGGCTTGGGGCTCCTTTTACAGATGGGGAGCTGAACCTGGGCAGATTAACAGAGCCCTCCATGCAGAACACTCCTAATAGTTACTATTACTGTTGATACTGGCTGAATGCTTCCTGTGTTTAGGGACTGGGCTGAGTATGCATGGTCATTTGAAAATAGTGAGTTTTTGAAGGAGGATGGAAAGAGAATTTTATTATTCATGTCTCTGAAACTCACAGGCTGTGTGGTCTAAGATGGTTCCATACCTCTCTGGGCCTATTTCCCTACATATAAAATAAAGGTGGCTAGATTAATGTTATGATCCATTCTTAACTGATTCACCCCAGTAAGCCTGTTGGGTAAGCAAAGTAGGAATGGCTGTCTATTTTGCAGGTGAGGAACCCAGGGGCAAGCTCAGGTTTCCCCCCGTGTTCTCCAGGGACCACAGGTTACACTGTGGCAGGGAGGTGCTGAGTCCATGACATTGGCTAGCCTGACAGAATGCAGCAGTGACACCCCCCTCTCCCATGAGCTGTCCAGGCCTCAGGTTTCTCATCTGTAAAATGGAAGAGGAGCTAGAGGGAGTCAACCTGGAACCATTCCCACCCCATGATTCCATTGACTCTTAGTGGTCTCTTTAAGGACTCAGGCGACAGACCCAGAAGGGCACGGACATTCTCCAGCCCCTGTGTCAGCTGTGGCTGTGCTTTCTACAGGGAGCGGCGGCCAGGCTTGCTCTACACCAGTCCTCTGTGAGCTGGGCCACCATGCTCCGCTCCCTGCACATTCTTCCCTGGGTTCAAATGAACTCACCTCAGGCTAGAAGTTCTCCTTCCAGCTGCCCATGACAGGCCATGGTGCTGGCACTCCTTCTGGCCAGGTGGGGCCAGGTAGGAGAGAGTGTGGGGTAAGGGTCATGTCTTAAAGAAAACCAGGCAATGATGTCGGTACATTCAGGGACCTTCTATACCCCCTGGATGGGCCCTGCCTTTTGGGATCCTTTGGAAATGGGACAGGGTAGAGCCTCTAGAAGTTTCCCATGCTTCCTGGGTCCCCAGCACAAGCTGAGTTGGCTCAGAATCTCAATGCTACTATTTCTATAGCTAATGGTCTTAATATGCTTACATTTATAATGGGGGTTTCTAGACAGGCTTACAAAGACACATGTGGATCCAAATCCTGGATATCATTAGTTGTGTGACCTGGGCCTCAACTTCTCTAAACCTCAGTCTCCTAATATGAGAAAGAGGGCTAATGATAGTCCTTTCCTCAGAGATGGAAGTGACACTTAAATGAGGTCATGCATGTAGCACACAGGGTCGCATTCATTATGCCCACGGTCATCAATTAAACAGCTCACTCTGCTTCCCCTGGGTGGAGACCAGCTCACAGTGCCCTGAAGTCTTCCTTCGAAAGACAAATCAGAGTTGCAGTTATTAATTATTTGAGGGTTTTTGGGGGGGGTACTGTCTCTCCTACTAAGTGTTGCTCACTGCTCTGGCCCCCGTGTCCAGCACAGTGCCTGGCCCATCAAAGATGCTCATTGCATAGCTGCTGAGAGAACAAATGAATCTTCATTTCTAATTCATAGATGAAAACTGTCACGTAGAGGAACTAAGCATTAGCCTGACCCAATCACAGATCCATAAGAGGGGGGGGCGGGGGGGAAGGGCGGGGCGGAAGGATCCTTAGAGATAATCAAATCAGACAGATGGAGACACGGCAGCCTAGCCAGAGAACACTGAGCATTTGGCTGAGGTCACACAGCAAGTGAGCCCCTCTCTCAGAGCCTGGCTCAGGAAAGGGTATTGCTTCCTAGTGGGGTCATCCATCTAGGAGGCCAGCGAATCGTCTTCACATCCTCAGAACGCAATTTGGGATCCACAACCAGGCCAATGGCTAGATTCTGTGTTGCCCTTCAGGGGACAGGGGACATAAACCTCATCAATCGGACCCCGCCCCTGACACCCCCCAGCACGCACGAGCATGTGCACGCCGCGCCATCACTCCCGCCAGCGAGTTGGCAGGTATCTGTAACTGTATACCTAGAGGAGCCTCAGGAGTTCCCTGGAGTCTCCAAGAATCTTTGGTCCCATTTTACAGATGGAACCATGGATTTTGAATTTCTTGCCTCAAGCCACCAGTTTGTAACAGTGTCCTGGGTCGTTTGCAGCCGACAGGGAGCCACTGCTGAGCATGGGATTTAAACACGGAAAGGGCAGCTCTCATTTACCGGCCCTTCTGCGTGCCTGTTGCCAGGTCAGATCGTTTTACAAGGACCTTCTGCTCTGCATAACTGCCCTGCACGTCAGCAGGCGTTGCCCGGGAGCGCTTCCTCCGCTATCCGTGCTGTTCTCGGTGTGGAGACAGGAGACCCTCGGAAAGGCTCAGGCACTTCCCCACCATCCCACAGATTCTGTCCACCATGCACTTACTTCATTACACCTAATGAGTGCCAACGGTGTGTCAGGCCCCCAGAGATTCACGGCTGGGGGAGGCAGGCCTATAAATGGACAGTTTCGTACCTTGAGGGAGGTGGTAAAATAGAGGCAAACTGGAACGGGCTTGGGGGCCCACACGAGCAATAGCCAGCCCAGTTATAGGGTCAATGAAGGAAGGCTTCTTGCAGGTGCTGGTACGAAACATCAGTTTTGAAGTCTGAATAATGAAAAGTAGGAAAGGCAATTCAGAAAGAGAAAGTAGCATGTGTCAAGGCATGGCAGGTGTGTGCGGGAAACTATCAGCTGGGTGCAGAACAGTTGGAGGCGGGCACTGAGAGGTAGGATGGGGCCAGGTCATTGAAGGCCTTATGTGACAGGCCAAGGAGTATGAAAGAGGTGATGCCTTAAACATTTTCCAGTTCAGAGCCCGTGGAAGAGAGAAATCCCTCCCCTTCTCTCAGTCCTGAGTCTTTTCCCATTCCTGAGACTGGAGTGGCCCCTGTGAGGCACCTGTCCATCCCCTTGCTGCGGGCAGGGAGCCCGCAGTGGAGAACTCTCCATTTTCCAGTTCCCATTCAGCTCCGATGCCCATAGCAGCTGGCCTGGCTGGGTACAAGCTGGGCAGGACCGTACGTGGGCCAGCTGCGGGGTAATGTTAGTGTGCACGTGCTCACGCGTCCCAGGTCAGGGCTGCTCTCCATGCCTGCAGCATCCCCTTCCCTCTGGATCCTCCCAGCAAATGCATGACTGCATGGCCTGAAATGCAGTATTTTAGATGCCTAGGAGTTTAGCCTTGGGAAGGGGCAGAGCTGGATACCAGTACTGCGCCAGGGTTGGGCACATGAGCTCTGGAGCCAGGGTGCTCTGCCTCCAGTCCTGCCTGCACTGCTGTCTATGTCTGTGACCTTGGACACATCACTTCCCCTCTCTGAGGGTGCAGGGTATACAGTGCTATCTGCCTCACAGAAGTTGTTAGCGTAGAGCCCAGCACACGTTCAAAGCTCATTAGACATTAGCTCCTATGACAGATTGGGGGGGTGCTCCTGAAGTCTTGGGAATTGACTCAAGAGAATCATAGCATCTTGGAAAATTCAAATCCTAGAATCTCAAACTCTTGGAAGCACATGATTAGAAGTACCCTGCTGGATCCCTTATACAATGTCTCCGACTGTGCTTTTTTCTTCTTGTAAACATTCAAGAATGAGCATCGATTGTAAGTTACAACTTGATGAATTTTACCAAGTGAACACAATAGTGGCTAACCAGCAACCAGAGCAAAAGCAGACACCCCCAGCTCCCCAAGAGCCCTCCTGATGCCTCTCCCCAGTCACTCCCCCGCCCCCTCACACACGCAAACATAGTGATTACCCAGCCAGCTGGGCTGTTGTCAAATGCCTTCTTGTGGGGTTATGTACCATCGTTAGGAGAACTCTAATTACGAGAGAGGCTCAGTGAGGTAATTTGGAAGTTGTAAATGAAACTTTACCTTTAAGTTGTTTTATTTTTACTGTCCTATTTCAGTGGCAGCCTAGTTTAGGGCTGAGCTACCCAAATGCCTAGGGCTGTTTTTACTTTTTTTTTTTAAGACTAATTTTATTTATTTTTTTAAAGATTTTAATTAATTTATTTATTTGTCAGAGAAAGAGAGAGAGAGCACAAGCAGGGGGAGCGGCAGGCAGAGGGAGAAGCAGACCCCCCGCTGAGCAAGGAGCCTGATGTGGGACTCGATCCCAGGACACTGGGATCATGACCTGAGCTGAAGGCAGACACTTAACTGACTGAGCCACCCAGGCGTCCCAGGGCTGTTTTTTAAAAATACAGATTCCTCAGCCCCATCCTGAGTCTATAGCACTAGAATGTGGGATCTGGATGTGGGGCCAGAGAATCTGTATTTTTACATGCTCCAGTGGAACTTCAGGTGAGGTCCAGCTGGGTTTGGGAACCACTAAAGAGTTCGGACTCTGGAGAGGCCATTTTTCCAATCCACGTGCCATCTTACTGGCCATTGACCTGGGACAAGGCACTTGGACTTCTTGACTCTCAGTTTTTTCACCTGTAAAATGAGGATAAAATGATAGTACCCCCATCCTTGGGTTGTTGAAGGACTCTGACATCCACAAGCAAGTGCTCACTAAGTAATGAAGCTATAATCAGCATGGCTATTCCTGAGAAGAGCCCATCTGTGGTGTAGCCAAAGGAATGTTGGGCTTGGTATCTGAAGACTTGTGTTTGAGTCCTGACTGGGCCACTTGCTGGCAGTATGACCTTGGCCAAATCTTTTTTTTTTTTTTCCAATTTTATTTATTTATTTATTTTTATTTTTATTTTTTAAAGATTTTATTTATTTGACAGAGAGAGACACAGTGAGAGAGGGAACACAAGCAGGGGGAGTGGGAGAGGGAGAAGCAGGTTTCCTGATGAGCATGGAGCCCGATGCGGGGTTTGATCCCAGGACCCTGGGACCATGACCTGAGCCAAAGGCAGACGCTTAACGACTGAGCCACCCAGGCACCCCTCAATTTTATTTATTTTTTGACACAGAGAGAGAGACAGTGAGAGAGGGAACACAAGCAGGGGGAGTGGTAGAGGGAGAAGCAAGCTTCCCGCTGAGCAGGGAGCCCCATGTGGGGCTCCATCCCAGTGCTGTGGGATCATGACACAAGCGGAAGGCAGATGCCCAGTGACTGAGCCATCCAGGCACCCCAACCTTGGCCAAATCTTTTGACCGCTGCCCCCCACCCCCAGGTCTCAACTTCCCTATCTATAAAATGGAAATACTCTTTGCTCCCCTCATAGGTCTTTGAGGGGATCAAAAACTGCTCTGAGGTTAGAAAATGCTTCAGGAAGTAAACCCAGTGAACAGGGACTCAGCTGAGCCTGGGAACCCGGTGGAAAGCGGGCTTGCCTTGTCCTTGGGGTTCTGTGGAGGGCGGGCCGGGTGGGGGTGGGGAGAGGGAGCTGCTGAATCCTTGGTGTTCCACGGTCCTGGTATGCCCTGGCACAGCTCCCATACTTCTTGGTTTCCGAGAACTGCCTCCTTCCTGGTCCTGGGGCAGGAAGAGTCCAAGATCCCATAAGCAATGAAATCCCGCGCAATGTGCCGTAGTCAGAATGCTTTTATTATTTCAATGTCTTCCCTTTTATTAAAAGTTCTTTGAAGTCCTTTACTAGCATTTTCAGAAAATTTTTTAATGAAGTATAATATGTATATAAGAAATGCACAAATCATAAGTGTATGGCTCAATGAACTTTCCAGAAACTAACCAGCTCCCAGAGGAAGAAACGGAGCCTTACCACCCTTGCAAAACCTCCTTTGTGCCCCTTCCAGTAACTAATACCCTCACAAGGGCAACTTTATCTTACTCTAATCCACAGATAAGTTTGCCTTGATATAGCCGGAAGAGTACAGTATGTATTCTTTTGCATATGGCTGCTTCCGCTGCATACTGTGTCAGTGGGATTCACCTGCATTGTTGCCTGGAGCAATACTTCATTTCCGTTGCTGCTTAGTATTCCCTTAGATGATCATCCTACATTCTGCTCTTGGTGGACCTTCAGGGTGTGTCTACTGTGGGGCTATTATAATAGCGCTTCTCTGAACATTCTGTGTGAGCCTTTAGTGAGTATGTGTGCACACTTCTGTTGTGTCTCCTAAGAGTGGGACTACTGGGTCATGAGGTATACGTATGTGGCTGGAAACCCTTTATTTTCCGGTTCAGTTCTATTTATTGCAAGTAGAACATGGTTCATGGGGCTGAGTGTCTATCCAGAAGATAGACAGACCCGACCACAGCAAGATAAACAATCGCCTCCGGGGTCTGAGATGCTGATGCACGGACAGATCTGCAGATTCAGAGACTCTCAGGTGAAAGTCGGACACGGGAATCAGACCTGTCACTTTCCCTTTCTGTCTGCTCTGCTAATTGACTCTGGAGATAACCTTGTGTCTGCCTCGCCCGAGGGCCAGTGTTCCCCCCACAGTAGTCAGCAGACCACCTACAGGGGACAGTGTGCACTTGAGCGTGCTGCAGCCCTACTCAATCAGACACAGATGAGGCTGTGATTTTTAACACACTGACATTTGAGAAGCACTTCTCGGGACCTTGCGGTCTTTTCCTCCCTTCCCTACCCCTCTCCACTGGGACCTAGGAGAGGACCAGGTATGGGATATCCACTTTAAAAGGAGGCATGGTAGAAGGCAGGATTCTAAAGGAAGAGATGACCTTGTCAGCAGATCCCAAACACCAGTCCCACCAAAATCACCCTGGGAACTTGTTAAACATCTATTCCTGAGCCCCACCCCTAATGATTTTGTTTAGTAGATCTGGGGTGGAGCTGGCACCCCACCCCCTTAGGGAATTCCCAGTGGTGGGAACCACTGGTTCCATTCAACGGCCAGCCCTGTCTGGGGAGAACACAGGGGGCCCAGTGGTTCTGTTCTGTGTCTGCCATGGAGGAGTGGAGCACAGAGTTACTGTGGGAAAGAGGAAATTGGTATGGACTGAGCTCAGGGGGGCTTGAGTGTGGAACTCCAGGCCTTGGCGGGGAACCTACCAGCGGAGGTTGGTTTACATCTCATTAGTATGCACCTTGCTGCTTGCAGTCATCCCTAACCCCTTCCTGCGCACTGCACTGACAGGGGCCTCAGAGAGCGGAACTGCCTGTCATGCCCCACCGCTAGAATGCTGCTCCCTGCCTGCCCAGGCCTGCCCGCCTGCCGGCTTTGTCCCAGGCACTTCTGCTCAGAAGGGTTTGGACTCGCTGGACAGACAGCATGGCAAGGCTGGGCCCGGCCAGAGGGAATGGGATGGAGAGGGAGGGCTGGAGATAGAGCCTTTGCTGAGACTCTGTGTTTGCGGGGCTGCGAGGACACACGGTTATATGATCCCTCCCCTCTCCCAAGTGCTATTTCCAACCCCCGAGCGTGGGGAGGCAGGTGATCAGATCACACACAGGGGATCTGAATTTTAATCCCGCCTTGGCCGCATGCTGGCTGTGTGCATTGGAAGTTAGGGAACCTCTCTCAGTCTTATTTACCTCATCTGCAAAATAAGGGTAATTGTAGGGTTGCTGTGAGTGGGTTTAAAAGCTATACTGCGTGCCAAGTGCTTACTACGGGGCCTCTCCAATGTTCAATAAATGCCAGCTGTGGCCAGTGTCTGTACCTCTGTAAACATTTCATATTCCCCAAACCTCAGCATCCTTGGGACATCATTCGACAAGAGCTCAGTGGAGGGTCAGCTCCACTAGGGCAGGAGAGCAGGGACTAGTCCCAATTCTCAGATAAACAAGTAGAGGTCCCATAAAGTGAGGGGGTTTTGCTCAGCTCCCACTGGGTCCCCTGTCTGGCCCTCTGATGGGTTACTGAGGACCCCTGACACCCAAGGAGTGGGGTTCATCATCACAGTGTCTGCAGGTGACGGCTCATGTGTGAGCCATTGTGAGGACTGTTTTAGGCACTTCACCTTAACTGAGCCTCACTACACCCTGATGATTATCTTCTCCAATTTATATGTGAAGAGACTGAAACTCAGTCAGGTTCAATAGTTTACTCCAGGTCCCACGGCCAGCAACGGTCATAAACCCAGGCGGGACTCAAAAGCAGGCTGCCTTAGGCCCGAGCCTGAGCCGGTGGCCACCATGTTATGTGGCTCTGACAGTAGCTTCCCCACCCCCGGGGTGCCTCTGTTAGAGGAAGACCTGACTGCGAGTGGCCATGGGTGGCCGATGGTATTGTGCACAAAGAACACTGAGAAGCTTCCATTCTAGCAGCTTCTCAGAGCCAGCTAAGAGGAACAGGGTCCACTTGACTGGTGGCTATGGGGCCTGCTAGCTCCTGGCAAGGCAGCTTGCTGGGTCCTGGGTAGAGAGTGGGGCTGTCCTGAATGCTCATTATACGGATCACATAGGATGGGGCCCGGAGAGGCCAGCCCAGCATGCCAGTGTCAGAATGAAAAAGATCAGGAAATTCATGTTGTTGGGGTACGTCCACAACATTCTCCACCTTCTGTCTTCACTGCCACCTCACACCCACCGCACTGCCCCCCTTAGCCTCTGAATGACATCACATCAAATAGCTCTCTGCACCCACTGCAGGGGAAAAGGTGACAGGAATAGAAATTATTCTTTTTTTTGAGAGAGAGAGAGTGTGTGTGCACGAGAGCAGGGGGAGGGGCAGAGGCAGAGAGACAGAGAGAGAGTCGTAAGCAGGCTCCACGCACAGTGCAGAGCCCGAAGCGGGGCTTAATCTCATGACCCCGAGATTATGACTTGAGCCGAAACCAAGAGTTGGATGCTTAACCGACTGAGCCACCCAGGCGCCCAAGAATAGAAATTATTCTTATTATTTTGATGCTGTTCAAGCTGCTGCTTGGGCTTTGTTACAGATCATTGCACGAGAGAAGGGAAGTCACAAAGACCCGTGTGTGTGTGTGTGTGTGTGTGTGTGTGTGTGTGTGTGTGTGTGTATAGAAGGGTGCTTTAGCAAGGAACTCCCGGGACATAGGCTGGGATCAGTACACATACAGAGAATAGTTCCCTCTTTCCACATGCACTTTTTGAACACCTAGTGTAATATTAGTAACATTACTGGATTTTTACAATAGTAATAATTAATAATAGTAATAACATTAGCTACTTTCTGTGTGCCTGGCACTGTGCTAAATGCTGTCCATGCAGAAGCTCATTAAATCCTCCATGAGGTAAGAACTCCTATCTCCATGTCACAAATGGGGAAACTGAGGCTGAGACAGACAAAGCCATGCCCCTAGATGCAAGCAGAGGCAGGATGGAGGCCAGGTCTGACCTTGAGGCCTGGCTCCTTCCCCCTGCAATCTCTTCCTGGCTGGTGACTTTGTGGGTTCCCAAGGAGCCTGCAGGTTGGGAGAAAGGCTGGGTTGGGGGAGCAGCTTGGTCAGTGCGGAGAGCCCAGGACATGGAGACTGGGTTCTGGTTCTAGTCGTGCCACCGCTGTCCTATGTGATTTAATACAATGCCTTCCCTTCCCTGGGCAGAGTTTTCCCATCTTTCTAAACAGATTAGACTCCCAGTTGTTTTTCACCTGTGCCCTCAGGAGGCCTGGGACTGTCACAGAGATGCCTGGGAGGGTGAAGGTGGCAACAAATGGGAGACAGGGCTCTGTACCCCCAACTCATATCTATCACAGCACCAGCTCTGTTGATTCCACTTTACATAATGATAATGATGGTTTAAAAATAACAGCAGCTAGCATTTACTTTGACTGCTGGGTGCCATGTACTGTGTTAAACATTTAATATGAACCATCTAGTCAAACCTTCCAAACAACTGTCTCAGGTGGCTTCATTTAGTATCTCTCTTTTAAAGAAGAGGAAAAGCAGAGGCTCAGAGAGTTAGGTTAGTTACCCAAGGTCACTCAATTTGGAACTTGGTGTCTATATGTCTGAAAACCCACCCTTTTCAAAGGATTCCACTGGATCAGAGTGGCAAGAAGCACAGACAGGAAGCACCCCACTAGATGAGGCTATGTAGCAGGGACATTCTGGGTTCTGCAAGTTGTGCTACTCTCTGTAAGAGGCTCTCCAGTCCTCTGGGGGAGTCTATCCCATAACTTCAGAATACAATCTTCCTCCCTCCCAGAGAGCCACGCCAAACCCAGACCTTCAGGACAGCCCGTCTCCCCTCTCTTTACCCCTCCCCCCATACAGGACCTCCTAGTGCCTTTCCAGCCAGAAGGAGAAAATCGAGGGCTCCCACGGGCCTTCCCACAAGGCTGACTTCACACTCGCATCCCCATCTGTTCCAGGGCACAAATGTAGAACCTAGAGGAGATGCTCTGTTCCCCTGCTTGTCTCTCAAGCTTCTGATGGATAAATATTCTCTGCTCTGCTGATCTGGAGCTGGTTTTCATCTTACAAACTACTCTGGCCAGAGAGCCCCGCAAGAAATGGGGCAGGATTCCTCTCCTCCTGTCTCTCCACCCTGAGCCCACTGCTTCTGAGGTGCCTCTGGTTTAGGGAGTTTTCAGCTTCAAATGCAAAGCCCATGGATCCATATGGAATCCCAAGAGGAAGAGACCTTGCTCCCTCTGGGCCTCACTGAGTGTCAGGTTCTGCAAACTAGAAGGCCTATAGCCATCATCTCACGATGTGGAGAGAGATGTGGGCACGAACGGGTTTCTCTTCCATTAGAAAAGGGACCTTGGTGATAAACAGTAGCTGAAAGACCCTCAGTGTCTGGGAAGCACTCTCAAGATTTTGGAGAGTGCTTGCTCCCCCTGGTCTATGTGCACAACCTCCTTGTTCCTGCCTCGGCAACTCTGAACTGCCTGTTCTTTTCTGCCTGAAACCCTTTCTCAAGAAGACTTTGTGGCCCTCGCCCTGCTCAAATGACACCTTGTCACCCTGATTTATCATCTCTTTCTTTCTGTTACTAGAAGAGAATCCCCACAAGAGCAGGGACCTCATCTGTCTTGTTTTCTGTTCTGGAATGCCCTCACAAGGTAGGCCCTCAGTAAATAAGCACTGAATGAATAAATGAATGAATGAATGACTTTGGCAGAGGAGGCCCAATAACAAAACATTTTCTCATCCTTCCCCACTTTGTCCCTTTGCGTCCTCAAAATCCAGGTGCCCAGAAGTCCTTTGTTTCCTTCACATATTCATCTCCCCAGGGTCCCATTAAGACATCCAAGGGTCCCAGCACTATAGCTGCTTCATCCATGAAAAAATATTAGAAGTTATATCTTATGGTAATGTGTCGGTATAAAGATAAATATATTTTTCTATATGAAAATATTTTCTTCAACCTAAAAGTTCGTTTTCTTTCTTCTGAATTTAATAGAAATCAAAACATTTTCAGGGTCCCTGAAAGTAC
The DNA here is from genome assembly GCF_003265705.2 of Callorhinus ursinus. Classification (NCBI taxonomy): domain Eukaryota; kingdom Metazoa; phylum Chordata; class Mammalia; order Carnivora; family Otariidae; genus Callorhinus; species Callorhinus ursinus. The sequence goes on from NW_027397065.1 coordinate 50,311,595, forward strand.
CACGGGCCCTGGGTGTGCCCACTGTGCCTACCACGTGGGGGGGGCCTGCATGCTCTGAATCCCAAGCATCCTTGGCTCCTGGTTTCTGTGCCATGTTCTCTAGAGCTGAGTTGGCCAACACAGTAGCCAGTAGTCACATGTGGCTATTTAAATTTAGATTAAATAAAATTACAAACTCAGTTCCTCAGTTGTACCAGCCACACTTCAATTCCTTGATAGCCACACATGGCTAGTGGCTCCCATATTGGACATCTGAGATGTAGAACATTCCCACCATTGTAGAAAGTTCTTTTGGAGAGTGCTGTTCTAAATAACTGGCTCCAGCTACACCAGCCCTCTCTGAGTGTCTCTTCTTGGAATATGGGTTCCAATTATTGGCTGGCACTTGATCCATCACCTATTAGGTGGATGAACCTGGGCAGAGCCTTCAAATTATCTGAGCCTCAGTTTCTCGTTTACAAAATGAGGGTCATAATAAGTGTCATAATAATGGTGATGTTATGGTGACAATAATTAACTTGCACTGAGTGTATTCCAGTGCTGGCTATTTGTCATGCATGGACTCATTTAGCCTTCTCAGCAACTCTGTGAAATAGGTACCTAGACCATATCCCTTTTACCGGGACCAGAGAGGTGACATAACTGCCCAAGGTCACACAGCTGGTGAATGGTAGAGCTGGGATCTGAAACTAGGTCTATCTCACTCCAGAGCCCACTTTCTTTCTTTAAACATTTTATTTATTTATTTGACAGAGACACAGCGAGAGAGGGAACACAAGCAGGGGGAGTGGGAGAGGGAGAAGCAGGCTTCCCGCGTAGCAGGGAGCCTGATGCGGGGCTCGATCCCAGGACCCTGGGATCATGACCTGAGCCGAAGGCAGATGCTTAACATCTGAGCCACCCAGGCGCCCCAGAGAGCCCACTTTCTTGACTCTTAATTCTACCCCATGCTGCACCCCCTCCCTCAAAACCAAGTGAGATAATGCATGCAGATTTTTTTTAAACTTACGGATTACATATAGATATGACAGTATATGTTTTGTCATCAACAATAATATCAGAATACTAATGATGAAGGGACCCCCCCCCAGTCCCAGCTCCATTTCCCCCATGTCCTAGGTGAGGACTTCCTTTGTCAGTCATCTCTGCCTTCTAATTTTAGGCGTGGGCAGACCTGGCATTTGACAGCTCTCTTGAGAGCCTCTCAGTCCGCTGGCAGTTCAGGCTGCCATTTACCAAGCCATTATTGGTCCTAATAAGGTGTTCCTCTGCGTCTCTTCCTCCCTGCGTGTTCACCTATCACATTATCTGTCTCCCCTGCAGCCCTGGGAAGTAGGTAGGAGTAGCTATTATCATCTGCAGTTTACAGACAGATAAAGTGAGGCTCAGAAGAGGTTCTGTGGCCTTCCCAAGGTCACACGACCCATCAAGAGCTCAAGCCACTGGCTCCTTTCGTGCTTTTATCTAGTTCTTTGACTTGTTCTGTTACAGGAGGACCCGGCAGGGGCTGCTTACAAACTAGCTAGGGAGTCAAGGGCTCATCCAAGTTTCTGAGAAGTAAATCAAGCCTCTCTCCCCACAGGGAATTCCAGTTGGCTTAACCCAGTAGAGCTGCTGTTCAAGCCCAGTCCACACCAGAGTGGGAGTCTTGAATGGAAATATCTCCCTTTTGATCTGACATTAAGATCTCAGCATGTAGTTCTCTTCTGGTCCTGCTTCTTCTCAAAACTCTTCAGTGGCTCCCTACTACTAAGAGGAAAAATAACTTTAGTAGCTAAAGACTTCATGACTAGCAGGTACCTGGAATGTCAATATTCTTTCACTGATGATTTTAATTCCGGTTCAAAGGCACAATCCCTCCTGTCCCTCCCCGCCTTTTAGCTGTTGTCACAAATAGAATATACTGAGGATTCTTGAGAGGTGGCAAGAGCCAGCCCTAACAGTGATGCTTGAGGCAGACACCGTGGAGGGGAGGGGAGTGGGATCAGAAAATACTTACCGAGGGCACCCAAATCCATGGTAAGTTTACATTTGGATTTTGGGGGGAGTGTGGACATTCTCCAATCCAGAAAAAATGAATCCAGGGACTCTTTCTTAAGTGAAAGGCTCTCTAAACTTAAAATAATATCCCATCTCGTTGTTTCTTCCTAAAGCCTAGGAAATCGAGAGCACCCAGTTTCAGGAAGTCTGGCTGCATCTTTTCAGTTCAGCCACCACCTTTCTGGGTGGCCTTGGGGGTTCTGTGCAAATTTCAGGGTCCCCTATCTGCGAAGTGGGAGTAAAAGGGCAGATGTGCTTCCTAGGAGTATTAGGTGGGCTACTAATGAACATCTGGGACATGCTTCGGAGAAGGGAAGGTGTTGGGCCATGAGGGAGAATGTCATCACCGGTCTGTGCCTGGGTACTTCTGGGAATGACGGGGGTAGGGGGGGTGAATTCATTGCCAGAAACAAAGCCTGACAGTTTGAAGAAATCTAGTAAAAGCTTCTTTAGTGGGAGTTTGATTTGGCTTTGAATTCCTCCAAGCACATTTGGTTCCCCATGGAAGGAACAGAATTAGTCACAGACTTCTAGAACTAAAGACTAAAATCACTGCACACGGGCATTACAAATATAGATCATAGTGCATTAGGATCCTAGCACATCCAACTGTGTGTCTTAGGACTTTTTAATGACAGGACACAAGATGTTAGAGTAGCAGAGCTCCAGCCTGTCAGATCTGGAAGGGCTCCTAGAGGCCATCCATCCAGTTTTTCAAACCTACGCTTCCCAGTGGGGTGAGGGGCAAGCCTGTGGGCAGGGCCCTAGCCCTCCACCCCTGCTCCTAATAGTGTAGCTCTGCTTTAATCTATTTATGATTTCATTAGGAAAAAAGAGATTCTGCCCCTGAAAGCAATAGAGGGGTTTGAAATCACGGATCTATTCCAGCCCTTCACCCAACAGACAGCACATCATTTACAGAGGAGGAAAGAGGTTCACAGGGCTTAGGTGACTGACTGGACCAAGGCCACCAGGGAGCCAATGACTTTTGATCCAGGTCTCCCAAGACCCAGGGTAGCTTGCTACAAGGACCATTGAGCAAGCATTGGCGAGTGTGCAAGCCTGATTCACAGCCAGAGGAAATCCATTCCCTGACTTTGAGGGTTCTTCTAGGGTACAGTAGAGACCACAGGGCTGCACAGCCCAAAGAATCATACCTGTATGAGTTGGAAGGGACTTCAGAGCTCTCCTCTTCTCCCCCAAGGGCAAGTGTCCCCCTACAGTAGCACCATCCTTCACAGGTGGCCACCCAGACTCTGCCCGGGCTCCTCAGTGATGGGGAGCTCTGTATTCTGAGATGAGTCGTTCCAGAATTGCACTTGAGGTCACTAACCAAAAGAATGAGGAAAGATCTTAGAGCATTTCTCCTCCCATTTGTGCTTAGACTTTTTATAAAGACATGGACAAAGACATGGATGTCACAACCACCAAGTTTCTGAATGTTGGAATCTAGATTCTGAGAAGCTGGAGCGGTGAGCTGAAGCACAGGGTGAAGTGCATCATGGTCTCATTTAAGCCCTACAGCACTGAGTTGGAGGAAATCAGCTCATGAAGAACAGATTGGGGATGGCGTGATAATACATCTGAGAGTTTTCATTACCTACAAACTCAGCAGTCAGTAGTATGAGCTGGCTGCTAAAAGTAATAGTGCTCGGTAATATTTGTTGAAAACTGTGTCACCTACTATATTCAGCATTTACGTACATTAACTGATTTCATTCTCAAAATGGTATTATGAAGGAGAGAAATGAAAATCAGAGACAGTAAGCCATTTGCCCAAGGTCACACAGCCAGAAACTGTGTGTTGTGGACCACTTTTCTGCTGTCTTCCCCCTCTATGAGTTGGGTCTGGGAGTTCCAAGGAGGCAGATTTGATTCAGACATATATCCTAAAAGGGTCCATTCATGAACCCTCACCCCTGCACTTGCTCACACCTGTGCACGCACAAGCCCCATAGCTACCAACTTATTTGCTCATATCATATTCATTCTGTCAAGCAGGCACATACCATTAATGTATCCATACAACTATTCAAAAATTGCCACCTAAGTATGTGTGTGCTCTCTTGCAAATGTGCACATTCACCCACATGCAGATTTTCCTCTGAGTCTGGGGAGCCAAGAACAGGAGGCCCCACCCCAGACAAGCACCTGCTCGCAGTTTACCAGAACAGCCTGTGGCTGGGCCAGCAAGCTTAGACTCGACCAGAGACCAGCGGCTTCCTGCTCCGCTGGGGCGCAGGCTGGACCTTCTCCAGAGGGTTCAGTGGACCCCACCCTCACCCCAACCTCAGGCTTTGATTCGGCCTTGGCTTTGCAAACTAATAATAACGAATATTTATTGAATGCTTTTCTATGGGCCAGGAACTGTGTTAAGTACATTAATGGGCATGATCTTATTTATTTAGTCTTTATAAAACGCAAGGAAAGCAGTACTCTTAATAGCCCCATCTTACAGATGAGAAAACAGAGGTTCGAGGAGGTTAGCTTACCCAAGGTTATGTAGTTGGCAAGCAGTGGAGCTTGGATTTAACCCCAAAGGGTCGGATTCACAAGGAGCCACAGCTTGTCTTTCTGGCAGTGTGGTCTGGAGGAAAGAACCTGGCTCTGGTTCTTACCCTGTCACTTTGGGCAAGTCCCTTTCTTTCTTTTTTTAAAAGATTTTATTCTATTTATTTATTTGTCAGAGAGGGAGGGAGCAAGCACAAGCAGGGGGGAGCAGCAGGCAGAGGGAGAAGGAGAAGCAGGCTCCCCGCTGAGCAGGGAGCCGGATGTGGGACTCGATCCCAGGACCCTGGGATCATGACCTGAGCTGAAGGCAGATGCTTAACCGACTGAGCTACCTAGGCATCCCAGGCAAGTCCCTTTCTTTTGGGGGGACTTCATATTCCAGCTTCAGAAAGGAAAGGATAATCACTAATTCAATTTTCATTCTGTCATTGCTTTTCCTAAGTCCAGATCCTTCCACTTTTCACCTATTGAGTAGGGTTATGTACCAGGCACAGGGAATTCATGCATGAATAAGATACACAAAGCTCTTGTCTTCATGGAGCCCAGTGTCTAGTGCAGGAGACAGTCACTAAACAAATTAGCAAGAACATACTGGGTGGTGCTAAGGGCCATGGAGAAAATGGGGTGGTATGATAAAGAGGGGTGCTAGGAAGGAGGCTACGTCAAACTGAGTGTTAGAATGTGACATCTGAGAGCTGAGCCAGGAAGAAAGATAACAAGAAGGAGCCAGCTATGTGAGAATCTTAAGGGAAAGAGCAAGTGCAAAGGCCCTGAGGCAGACTCTAGTTTGGCATGTTTGTGGAGGAGAAAGGAGGCCCATGTGGCTGGTGGCTGCAGCTTGATGAACAATGGGGAGAGTGCTGGGAGGTATCATTAGAAAAGCAGGCAGGCATGTGGGCCCACATGGCCTTGTAGGCCATAGTAAGGAGTTTAGATTTTAATCTGAATGCTAGGGGAAGCCACTGGAAAATTTTAAGAAGGGAAGTGATCTGAACTGATTTGTGTTTTCACAAGATGTTTCTTTTTAAAAAAATATTTTATTTATTCATCTGAGAGAGAGAGAGAGAGAGAGAGACAAAGCCAGCACAAGTGGAGGAGAGGGGCAGAGGGAGAAGCAGACTCTGCGCTGAGCAGGGAGTCAGGACGTGGGGCTCGATCCCAGGACCCTGGGATCGTGACCTGAGTCAAAGGCAGATGCTTAACTGACTGAGCCACCAGGCGCCCCTCACAAGGTGTTTCAAAATAATGGTCCTAGGTGCTGTGGGCTGGGAGGGCAGCCCAGGGAACCCAACATGCCTCTCCACCTTGCAAACCTGTTCACTTGCCCAGGCATAGTGTTAGGAAACAAATGTCCAGACACAGGCCCTTCCTCAGCAAACCACTTGCCTGGTCTGTGGGTCTTACAGCTTTGAACACAGCCCTGCTCACCAAACCCTCATCCAAGGGTGCATTCTCTTTGCATCTTGCAAAGGGGCAGCACCCTGCCCCTGCTTTCTTCCCTGAGCTCATCTCTACAAGACGCTTGTGCAGTGGCCGAATGGTGTGTCTTGTTGGGGCCTGCCCTACACAGGTGCTGACCTGGTGAGCAGGAAGCTTTCTGCAAAGCAGGGCAGGCGGAGCAGGGAGGCTGTACGCACCCCAGGCTCGCTGGGCTGCAGAGTGAGCAGACCTGGGACTAGGGTAAGAACTCATTTTTCCTTGGGGCTTCAACTTCCAACGCGATGCCACTCTGGGGGGTTGGGGTCCCCGTGACTCGGAGGTCCACCCCCTCTTGCAGGAGACTGTGTCAGGGATGGGGTGAGTGGAATGGAAGGAATATGGCTTTTGCCTGGGGTCAGCTCCATTGTGAGCTGCAGCGGTAAGTGAGGGGTAAGAGTAGAGGGCAGGAAGGATGGGGAATAGCCACCCCAAGTGAAGAATCTGCCTCCATTCCTGCCCCGCTCTTCTCTGAGGTGCTAGGCCTACGGTGCCACCAATAGGATTTCAAGAGAAGGATGGCGGTAGGGAGGCTGGAAGGATGGGGCATTTTCAAATTCTTTCCTGTCACAGGCTTGCAGAGCCCAAGTTAGGCAGACTTTTCTACTCCCGCCTCCCATGTTGGGATGCTCCCTGCAAGGTCTTAAAGAAGATGCATTCAGCTCCCTCAGGACTCTGGAAAGACAAGGATGCAAGCCTCTCCTTTCCCCTCTTGCCCCGGGAGTTTAACTCTTCCTTGCCTTTGAAGAGCGAGGCAACTGGAAAAACAAGTCTTGCCTGTTTCATCCAGGAATGCTCCACACATCTGGCTGACAGCCGAGGAGCTCCTTGGAGAAGGACTCTCAGGAGCAGGCCAGGCACCAGCCTGGTGTACGCAGCCTCATACTTTGCTTCTGAAAGGTCTAGTTTGGCAACCAAACTTTGCCCTCCCCTACTCCCATTCTATCTTCTCCCTGTCCTTAACCCTGAAGTTGGACTTTTAACCTAGGCTGGAGTTCAGGGATGAGCCATGTGGGAAATGGCACGGGAGAGAATGGGAGCTGCAGCAGGTCTTAGGGGGAGAAGTACTCATTCAGGGCCAGTTAAACAACTCCCAGGGATGAGTTCTTTCCTCGCCACCCACTATGTGAAATGGGGCAAGACTCATCTCCCCTCTGGGGCTCCATTTCCCCATCTGTGCATGAGGAATGGGGTCAGAACTCCATGTCTCAAAGGTCCATTGTAGCTCGGACATTCCAGGAGATTTGAAGTTACAGGGTGAGTCAGAACCAGGCCCCATCCAAAGGGACTAGTGGTGTGACAGGTGCAGGTAAGCCTGGGATAGGGGAAGCAGCCCTGGCCAATGATGCAAGGAGCCCCAGGTCTAATTCTTGCTTTGCCTCTATCTAGCTGTAAGGCCCTGGATGGGTCCCTTCCCTTTATGAAACAGAGTTTCTTATTACTAATAATAGCCCATATTAAGTTAAAACTTCTATGTCCCAGCCCGCCTGCTGGGTCATTTACCTTTGTTAGTCCATTTAATTATCACAACAATCCAATGAGGTAGATAATATCCTTATCCCCATTCTACAGAAGAGGAAATCAAGGCCCATAGAGGTTAAATAACCTGCCGAGAAAATCACCCAGCTAGTAAGTGGTGGAGCCAGGGCTGATGGCCAAGCAGCCTGATGCCAGGCCCGTGATCTTGGTCACTTTGCTTTTCTGCAGCCCCGGCATGTGCAGATGCAGCTCAGTTTGGCTGGACCTTAGCCTTGATGGAGGGGTCCTGTAGGAAGTACCTAGAGCCAGATTGCTAAGCTTGGGTACCTGGTTGAAACTATTCTACCGTCACTGGGGAGCCATTGAAGGTTTTGTGGGAAAAGGAGTCAAGTGGTCAGGACTGTGTTGTGTCTGCCAGGTACCCCTGAGAAAGCATTTAAACTAGTCTGTTAGTCTTCAAATATGGGGTTTCGCAACCTCAGCACTAATTGACATTTGGGGCTGGATGATTTTTTGTTGTTGGGAGGCTGTCCTGTGTGATGTAGGATGTTTAGTAAGGACCCCAGCCTCTATCCACTAGATGACAGTATCTCCCCCTCCCCCACAAGCTGGGACAGTTGAAAATGTCTTCAGACATTGCCAAGTGTCCCCTGAGGGGCAAAATCACCCCAGCTAAGAACCACAGCAGTAAGAGACATTTCTTTCCTAACTTATACCCTTCTTTTTTTTTGCCCAGGGCTTCGGGAGTTTTTCCATCATGATTATTGCCTTCTTGGGCTTTGTCATTTTCTTGCTCCATTGTACAACCTGTGAGAAGCCCCGAGAAGGTCTCCTCTCCACCTCCGCCTGGCGCTTCACACATTCTCTCTATAATGCGACCATCTATGAAAACTCTGCCCCCAAGACCTACGTGGAGAGCTCTGTGAAAATGGGCATTTACTTGGCCGAGCCCCAGTGGGCAGTGAGATACCGGATTATCTCCGGGGACGTGGCCAATGTGTTTAAAACAGAGGAGTATGTGGTGGGCAACTTCTGCTTTCTGAGACTAAGGACAAAGAGCAGCAACACGGCCCTTCTGAACAGGGAGGTGCGAGACAGCTACACCCTCATCATCCAAGCCACGGAGAAGACCTTGGAGTTAGAAGCTTTAACCCGCGTGGTGGTCCACATCCTGGACCAGAATGACCTGAAGCCCCTCTTCTCCCCACCCTCATACCGAGTCACCATCTCTGAGGACATGCTCCTCAAGAGCCCCATCTGCAAGGTGACCGCCACAGATGCTGATCTGGGCCAAAATGCCAAGTTCTATTATGCCTTTAACACGAGGTCAGAGATGTTTGCCATCCATCCCACCAGCGGCGTGGTCACCTTGGCTGGGAAGCTCAATGTCACCTGGCGAGGGAGGTATGAGCTCCAGGTGATGGCTGTGGACCGCATGAGGAAAATCTCAGAGGGCAATGGCTTTGGTAATCTGGCTGCGCTCATCATCCACGTGGAGCCTGCCCTCAGGAAGCCCCCAGCCATCACCTCAGTGGTGGTGGCTCCACCAGACAGCAGTGAGGGTACCACCTATGCCACTGTTACGGTGGATGCAAACAGCTCAGGTGCTGAAGTGGACTCACTGGAAATTGTTGGTGGTGACCCTGGAAAGTACTTCAAAGCCATCAAGTCTTACACCCGAAGCAATGAGTTCAGTTTGGTGTCGGTCAAAGACATTGACTGGCTGGAGCACCTTCATGGATTCAACCTCAGCCTGCAGGCCAGGAGTGGGAGCAGGCCTTCTTTTTATTCCCAGATCAGGGGCTTTCACCTACCGCCTTCCAAACTGGCTTCCCTTAAATTTGAGAAGGCCGTTTACAGAGTGCAGCTTAGTGAGTTTTCCCCTCCTGGGAGCCGCGTGGTGATGGTGAAAATAACCCGAGCCTTCCCCAACCTGCAGTATGTTCTAAAGCCATCCTCAGAGAATGCGGGGTTTAGACTTAATGCTCGCACTGGACTCATCACCACCACAAAGCTCATGGACTTCCATGACCGAACCCACTACCAGCTACACATCAGAACCTCACCGGGCCTGGCTTCCACCACCGTGGTCATCAATATCGTGGACTGTAACAACCATGCCCCCATCTTCAGCAGGTCCTCCTATGATGGTACCTTTGATGAGAACATCCCCCCAGGCACCAGTGTTTTGACAGTTAGTGCCACAGACCAGGATCATGGAGAGAATGGATACATCACCTATTCCATCACTCGTCCAAAAGCTGTGCCCTTTTCTATCGACCCTTATCTGGGGATCATCTCCACCTCCAAACCCATGGACTATGAGCTCATGAAAAGAATTTATACCTTCCGAGTAAGGGCATCAGATTGGGGATCCCCATTTCACCAGGAAAAGGAAGTGTCTATATCTCTTAGGCTCAAGAACTTGAATGACAACAAGCCTATGTTTGAGCAAGTCAACTGCACTGGGTCTATCCGTGAAGACTGGCCAGTAGGAAAATCCGTAATGACCGTGTCAGCTATAGATGTGGATGAGCTTCAGAATCTAAAATATGAGTTTGTGTCAGGCAACGAACTACAGTATTTTGACCTAAATCATTTCTCTGGGGTGATATCACTCAAACGCTCTTTTATCAATCATACTTCTGGTCAACCCATCAACTATTCCCTGAAAATTACAGCCTCAGACGGGAAACACTATGCCTCGCCCACAACTTTGAATATTACTATAGTAAAAGACCCTCGTTTTGAGGTCCCTATAACATGTGATAAAACAGGAGTATTGACACATTTCACAAAGACCATCCTCCATTCTGTTGGGTTTCAGAACCAGGACTCCAATGATGAGGACTTCATTTCCTTAAGTGCATATCAGATCAATCATCATACCCCCCAGTTTGAGGACCACTTCCCACAGTCCATTGACATCCTTGAGCGGGTTCCTGTCAATACCTCCCTGGCCCGCCTGGCAGCCATAGACCCTGACACTGGCTTTAATGGCAAACTGGTCTATGTGATTGCAGATGGCAATGACGAGGGCTGCTTTGACATGGAGCTGGAGACAGGGCTGCTCACTGTAGCTGCCCCTTTGGACTATGAAGCCACCAATTTCTATATCCTCAATGTAACAGTGTATGACCTGGGCACTCCGCAGAAGTCATCCTGGAAGCTGCTGACGGTGAATGTGAAAGACTGGAATGACAACACACCCAGATTTCCTCCTGGGGGGTATCAGATAACCATCTCAGAGGACACAGAAGTTGGAACCACAGTTGCAGAGTTGAAAGCAAAAGATGCTGACTCGGATGACAATGGGAGGGTTCGCTACACCCTGCTAAACCCCACAGATAAGTTCGCCCTTCATCCCCTCACTGGGGAACTGGCTGTCACAGGACACCTGGACCGGGAATCAGAACCACGATATATACTCAAGGTGGAGGCCAGGGATCAGCCCAGGAAGGGCCACCAGCTCTTCTCTGTCACTGACCTGATAATCACATTGGAAGATGCCAATGACAACTCTCCTCAGTGCATCACAGAACTCAGCAGCCTGAAAGTCCCAGAGGATATGCCTCCAGGTACGATTCTAACATTTCTGGATGCCTCTGATCCTGATGTGGGCCCTGCAGGAGAAGTGCGTTATGTCCTGTTGGATGATGCCCATGGGACCTTCCACGTGGACCTGATGACTGGCGCACTCAGTCTGGAGAGAGAGCTGGATTTTGAGAGGCGGGCTGGATACAATCTGAGCTTGTGGGCCAGCGACAATGGGAGGCCCCTGGCCCGCAGGACCCTCTGCCATGTGGAAGTGATAGTCCTGGATGTGAATGAGAATCTCCACCCTCCCCGCTTTGCCTCCTTTGTGCACCAGGGCCAGGTGCAGGAAAATAGCCCCTCCGGCACCCAGGTGATGTTAGTGGCTGCCCACGATGATGACAGTGGCTTGGATGGGGATCTCCAGTACTTCCTGAGGGCTGGCACCAGTCTTGCAGCCTTTAGCATCAACCAAGACACAGGTACTGGGAGTGGGGTGGATGGGAATGCCAGGTGCTGGGAGACAATGGGCCTAAGGAGATCAGGTGCTGTCCTGAAAGAAGGCAGGCTGCAGGCTAAAAAGAAAGGCAATAAATAGGAACTCTCCTTCTTGTCCATTTTATTTTAAATTTATCATACTGGAGATATATGTGTGTGTGTGTGTGTGTGTGTGTCCATTTAAGTCAAATTACCCATCTCATTGGCATCTGTGTATACATTCATATACACACATATGTTACATAATACATATTATATATTATATATAACTATTATATATATAACATATATATGTGCTTATAGAGATAATGCATCATGGTTACAAATTTTTATATATAATTTAAAAATGAATGTATTTTTTTGTGTCCCACCTCCCCAGATATAATCTTTATTAACAATTTGGTCTATAATCTTGTAAATTTTTCTTCTTTGAGTCTGATATATCATCACTGTTTATTTTATTGTATGAGAAAATAACACAAAAGACACTAAGTCTGCAATACCTTTTTTCCCCATAACATAACACCAGGATATCTTATATATCAGTGCATATAAATATTTCCCTTCTTTTTTAATAGCTGCATTTTATTCTATCATATAGATGTAATATCCTTGATCATATACTTCTGCACATATGCATCTTTACAGGAAAAACTCTTAAAAATGCAGTTGCTGGGTCAAAGGATAATGTATATTTTCAATGTTAATAGATAATTCCAAATTGCCCTCCAAAAAGGTGGCACCAACTTATTTATTCATTTTAGGCTTCATAGAAAATAAGTACAATTCAACAAATAACTTGCAAGCACCCTCTGCTTGTGAGGTTCTAGAGATAGGCACCTTGGGGGAGATACCCGGTGAATAAAGGTAGGTCACTGTCCTCGAGCAGCTTACAGTCTGATGGGCAATTTATTTCCAGGGTGAAGGGCAGGGTGATGTGGTAGGAAGAGCATTAGACTGAGAGTCAATGACAGACCCAGCTCTTCCACCCACTTGCTACATGATCTTAATCAAATCACATTCTCTCCCTGGGCCTCCATCTCCTCACCTGAAAAGAAACGAGGTTCCTTCAGCTCCGACACACTATGGCTGTGGACCTGGGCCCTGTCCTCTCGCACAAGTCCTTCCAGCTGAGTGACCCATGAGAACTTAGGTGCGAGCCTCTTTTGCTCACTATTAGACCCGTGACTTCTAGAACAGTGCTGGCCTGTAGTAAGCAATTTGTGGAGTGAGTGAAATAATGATTCTGAAATAATGAAGATGCTGGAAAGGGGGTCAGCAATTTATTCATCAAATCCCTAACTCTTAAATTGGTACCTATAATATCTGAAACTTGAAGGAACTGGTTTAAGGACAACTGCCATGGGCCTATTTTAGCAGACAAAGGCTCCTAGAGGCTCTAGAAAAGGACATGAATTGCCTGAGTTTGACTCAGCAGCTCCCATGCCACCTTGGCACCTTTTCTTGTGGAATTCCTATTTCCATAGTACCATTTGGGGGCTATTAAGTAAGGTGTGGGCTCTAAAATATTTTGGGTTTGGTGATCAACTGTCCCTAGGTATGATTCAGACTCTGGCACCCCTGGACCGAGAATTTGTGTCCTGCTACTGGCTGACGGTACTGGCAGTGGACAGGGGTTCCATACCTCTCTCTTCTGTAACCGAAGTCTACATTGAGGTTACGGATGTCAACGACAACCCACCTCAGATGTCCAGACCCGTGTTCTACCCCTCCATCCGTGAGGATGCACCCTTGCACACCTCTGTGCTTCAGCTGGATGCCCAGGATCCGGATTCCAGCTCCAAAGGGAAGTTGACCTTCAACATCACCAGTGGCAACAACATGGGATTCTTTGTTATTCATCCTCTCACAGGTAAGGACCTCAGAAATCTGGGTGAATTGGGATCTCTACAACAGTGTTTTTCAAAGTTTGGGCCTGCACCAGCATCATCATCGGCATCACCTATGAACTTGTAGGAAATTCAAATTCTGAGGCCCCACCTTACACCTACTGAATCAGAACACAGGGTGGGGCCCAGAAATCCATATTTTATTTAACAAAATATCTAAAGGATTCTTATGTGTGCTAAGTTTGAGAACCACTGCTCTATAAAGTCTATGTCTCTGGGAAAATAAGAGTATGCCGGCTTTCTTTCCTCAGGGCCTAGGAAGCTAAGCAGGTTGCCTGGTGTTCAAGCCAGGACTGTTTCAGACCTCCTTTTGCTCCCATACCCACCCCTCCCGAGTCACAGCTACAGATCGAATCTCTCTCTCTCTTTTTTTAAGATTCTATTTATTTATTTGACAGAGAGAGACACAGTGAGGGAGGGAACACAAGCAGGGGGAGTGGGAGAGGGAGAAGCAGGCTTCCCATGGAGCAGGGAGCCCCATGTGGGGCTCGATCCCAGGACCCTGGGAACATGACCTGAGCCGAAGGCAGACGCTTAACGGCTGAGCCACCCAGGTGCTCCTACAGACTGAATCTCTTAATCCTTGTTCTAAACTCTGCCCACAGAGTGGTGGCAATGGAGAGCCACTTCAGTGGAGTCAACCATCTCACAAATAACTATCCTTGACCCAAGGCCATCTGAGGCAAGGACAGTGGGTGCTTTAGAGGAATCCAGAGGTCATGAGCTTGCAGCAGTGAGCCAGTCATAGCCCACAGAGGTGTTTTATTTGGCTTGCACAAGTTTTAAACAATGACTTTTCAAGTTGTTGACAACATTTAAAAATTAGAAAATTCCATAAAACACACCAGATTTCTGGTTGTTCATAAAAAACTAGGAGATCTGGCCATACTGACTCCACATTTGCACAGGGCTGCAACTGCCTGGAGCCAACGGCAGCTTTCTGTGCAGAGCAGGTGCACGTCCTCCAGTCCCCATGGTTGCCTCACTCTCTGTCGTACTATTCCCAGCCTGCTCCCCGAATCTATGCTATCTGCTTGGCTCCTGTTGGTGTTGGAATTTGAGAGCTAGCTCCCACTACCGTGGATATGTCTCCAAGGCCACATCTTACTCCTAGAGGATGAACAACAATCCTATAGCAGAGGATTTTCTCCTTTGAACCCAAGATCCTATTCTCTGGCTCCAACAATTCACTTTTTTTTTTAAAGATTTGTTTATTTATTTGAAAGAGAGAGTGAGAGAGAGAGAGAGAGAGAGAGAGCAAAAGAGCACAAAAGCACACATGCGTGCACATGGGGAAGGGCGGAGGGAGAGAGAGAGAGATCTCAAGCAGACTCCCCACTGAGCGCAGAGCCCAACTCAGGGCTGGATCCCATGACCCTGAGATCATGACCTGAGCTGAAACCAAGAGTCAGACACTCAACCCGCTGAGCCACCCAGGAGCCCTTCCAACAATTGACTCTTGGGAGGACAGCGCCCTGGTGAGATTGGAGGAGGTGGAAAGGGAGAAAACTCGTTTCCCATCTTTAAGACAAAAGGAAACGAAGAGGAACATGAACCTGGAAGTCCTGGGACAGACAGTGGGTGGAGGACACGGGTGTCTTTGCACAGGGACATTTGTTTGGAGTCCTTCCTGTTAACTTTTGACCTTAGGGAATGGATTAGTCCTTTTAGAAGGACCCTTTCACCCTGGAAAATAGGCCTAAGCTGGCTGTCTACCTGGGCCCATTCTGTCCTTCCCCTTTCAGAAGAAAGAAGAGATTTCTCACCTAAGGCACCGGCTTCTCAGCATCTTCCAAATCCCTATTCTGTTTACTGTCAACAGTTCCCTGACACATGGTCTGGCAAAATGCCCCAGAGAACAGAGATGTTTAGTTTTTTGGCAGTGGAGAAGAAATTTTAACCAGCATGAACATTTAAAAATAAAATAATAAGTCAGCAATGGAGCCCCCAGCCCACCTTTCTTACCACTATTATATTGTCCCACTTCCTTGCTTGGATACTTTGGATGGTTTCCCCACATCCTTAAGATAAAGTCAGATCCTATCATGTCTCACGCACTTGGGTCTGACATGGCCCGCGCTGACCTTTCGGGCTTCATTCTCCCTCTCCCACCCTGCCACTCTCTGGTTTCAGCCACATGGCCTGTTTCAGTCCACGCCCTGTCCTGGTACATGGCCTTTGCACACGCTGTACTTTTTTCCAGAAGTTTCTTCTCCTCTCCTTTTGTCTAACTCCTGCTCTTCATTCAGAACCTAGCCCAGCTGTTCTTTCTTGAGAGTTTTTCCTGATACTACAATACATCTCCTAGCACCATCCACTCCTTTCTTTTTTAAACACTTATCACATAGAACATTATATTCATTCGTGTGATTATTCCATTAATTATCCCTGTCCTCCACTAAACTTGAAAGGCTTCCTAGGAAAGGAACCTTGACTATTTTTTATTGTTGTTGTTGTTGTTTTTTAATTTTTTATTAACATATAATGTATTATTTGTTTCAGGAGAACAGGTCTGTGATTCATCAGTCTTACACAATTCACAGCGCTCACCATAGCACATACCCTCCCCAGTGTCCAACACCCAGCCACCCTATCCCTCCCAACTCCCTCTACTCCAGCAACCCTCAGTTTGTTTCCTGAGATTAAGAGTCTCTCAAGGTTTGTCTCCCTCTCTGGTTTTGTCTTGTTTCATTTTTCCCTCCCTTCCCCTATGATCCTCTGTCTTGTTTCTCAAAATGATAATTGTCTTTCTCTGATTGACTTCTTTTGCTTAGCACAATACCCTCTAGTTCCATCCACATTGTTGCAAATGGCAAGATTTCATTTTTTTGATGGCTGCACAATATTCCATTTATATATATACCACATCTTCTTTATCCATTCATCTGTTGATGGACATCTAGGCTCTTTTCATAGTTTGGCTATTGTGGACATTGCTGCTATAAACATTGGGGTGCACGTGCCCCTTCGGATCACTACATTTGTATCTTTGGGGTAAATACCCAGTAGTGCAATTTCTGGGTCATAGGGTAGCTCTATTTTCAACTTTTTGAGGAACCTCCATATTGTTTTCCAGAGTGGCTGTACCATCTTGCATTCCCACCAACAGTGTAGGAGGGTTCCCGTTTCTCCACATCTTCACCAACATCTGTCGTTTCCTGACTTGTTAATTTTAGCCATTCTGACTGGTGTGAGGCGGTATCTCATTGAGGTTTTGGTTTGGATTTCCCTGATGCCGAGTGATGTTGAGCACTTTTTCATGTGTCAGTTGGCCATTTGGATGTCTTCTTTGCAGAAATGTCTGTTCATGTCTTCTGCCCATTTCTTGATTGGATTATTTGTTCTTTGGGTGGAACCTTGACTATTTTTGCCCTCTATAATTTCTTTAGTGTCTGGCACACAGTAGGACCTCAATAAATAAGAGGGAAATGAATGAATGAATCTCTGCCGCATCTACGATCTCCAGGGAAGTCAGAGCTTCATTCATTCATTCAGCAAATGTTTAAAGGTGTCTGCCCTTATGAAGCATTTAAACTATGCACTATGTTGAGATGCAAAGATAATAAAACACAATTTCAGGCCTGGAGGAATTCGACCCATCACAAGCATGAAGATCTGAACATAAAAAACTGAATGAGCCAGTGTGAAGGAACCTGTCATAATATACATGTAGATGCAGGGCCGCGACTGCTCAGAGGAGAGAGGGAGGTGCTCGGCGTGGTGGGGTAGCAATGGCTGCATGGCGCGGGGGTGGTCATGCTGAGCTGAAGGGTGACAGGCAGCAGTCTGCAAGGGCAAGTGGGCAGGGAGGGCCACAGGAGCAATAGCCAGCAGGGAGGAACCGGTGAGTAGGTCAGTTGTCTAAAGGCAGATCCCATTCCCCCCACTTATTCATTATAGGATCTCGGACAGTTACTCAGCTGCTCTATGCCTGAGTTTTCCCACCAGTGAAGTGCAGATGATAATGGCTCCCTCCCACGTGGTTGTGAAGATTAGATGAGCTGACTGAGAGAGAGAGAGAGAGAGAGAGAGAGAGATGAAGAGCTTGGAAGAACATCTGGACACGCAGGAGCTCCATGAGAGTTGGCTGTTAGGATCCTGATGGAGAGGGAGCTGGGCAGGTGGTTGGGGTAAGACCTAGACCGTGGTGGGTCAGGGTGAATGGCATAGAAGGATTTGGAATCCATTTGAAGTGGAATCGATAGTGGTTGGAAAATCACTGGATGAGGAAAAGTCAAAGATGGGCCTGAGATGGGTGATGGGAAACATTTGTTTGGAGAGGAGAAATGATGAGGGCCCACCTCATGCCAGGAAGAACGTTCAGTCGGCCCTCACACGGCCCTGTGGGGTGGCTCTGCCGCGTCCCCATTCTGCGCAGTGCTTCCTGGGAATTGGACACTGACCTCAGAGAGGGGGATGAGGCTGACAACAGAGGCAATGACCCGGAAGCCACAGGCAGTGCAGATAATATAATTGCCGCAGCAATTATAGGGACACTGGCTCTTAGAAGGTCAGGGGATGTGGAGGTGAGAGAAAGGAAAGGAAGAAGAAAAATCAGAGAGACAGAGAAAGAATTGTGTGATTCAGAGAGGTAAACAGGGGTGAGGGGGAGCAGCAGAGAGGCGGGGAGGGTGAGAGGGAAGGAGGACGGTGAGGGAGAAACAGAGAGAGAGAGAGAGAGACAGGAGGGAAAGGGACAAGAGGGGATAGAGAGAGAGGAGGTGCAAGGAGGGAAGCCAGCACGCAGCCGCCGGGAGGGTTTACCAGCTGAGGCCCTCTTGCCCCGCCCTCTTCCTGGGGCCCCCTGGATCCGGGGGGCTTCCTTGTCAGGCCCCTCATCTTGGGGATGAGCTGGGTGGGGTCACCTGGGACAGTATTCACACTGTCCCAGCGGAGTGTGTCTTTCTTCCCTGACCGAAAGGGCCTCTGGCTGTGGGGCTTTCCAGAAACCTTCTCTGCTCCCCCCCATGCCTGCCCTCAGTCACGGAAGAGAAAGTCAGGCCGAGACGCTCAGAGGACAGGGGGAGCTTGGTTCTACTGGTGACTTGGTTCTACTGCAAAAGGCAGGAACACTTAACTAACAGAGGCCACTCCTCCCACGTACTCCCATTTCCAGCGCTGGAGGCTCCACCCCAACGCCGAATCCCCCTCCCCTCTCCCCTCACAGCCCCCATCCCCACACTTCATTACTGCATCATTTAATTGCCTAAACAAACAAACAAACAAAAAACTCCCTGAAAGTTCCAGATGATCCACTGACCCCTATCTGCTCTGCTTTCCTTTAAGAGACCTTCCCTACCCAGCCCTGACCGCTCCGTCTGTGGGCTCGGAAGCCCCCTCTCGTATAACCTCCATCTTGACTTCCCTGATGTCTGCAGAGAACTGGCACCTTCTCTCCTTTGTGGCCTCAGGTGGCCTCAGTTTATAGCCGTTGTCCCTCAGAAGATTAAAACTAGACTTATAGATAACCAAATCCACCTTCCTCAATTTACAGGCAAGCAGAGAGGAGCCCAGGGGACACAAGCTGCCTCCCCTCCCCCCCACAGTACATTGTGCACAGCATCCCTCCTAATGGTGAAAGTGGGACGTACGTGGGAGCCTCTGCTGATCCCATGATCTCTGCTGTACTCTCCCACTTCCTCTCTTCCTCACTTGCCCTTCTCCTTCTCCAGAGTCCCATTCCCCCTCAATGTCCTTGTTCTCCAAAGACCAGAAAAATTCTGCCTTAGGATTTGGATGTATCTGCCAATTCATCCCCAAGACAGTGGCCCTGGGAGCCCTTTGCTCAGGTCTCGCTCTTCCCACCTCTCCCCCAGGTCTCCTCACCACAGCCCGGCAGCTGGACAGAGAGAACAAGGGCGAACATATTCTGGAGGTGAGCAGTCGTGTGAACTCATTCACTGGATTCAGAAACCTCCTGAGGAACTCCAAGCGGAAGCTGAGCCAGGCCTTGGGGCCACGCGCGTGTCTCCAGGCACGGCGGCTGAGGAGGGTGCTGGGCTCAGGGCGGAGGAGTTTCTTAAGCTGAATCTTGCTGTGGTTGGTGGCAAAGACTCTCAGGGGCTTCCGTGGCTTTCCAGCCCTGGAAAGGGGAGGAATCTGAAACCACGTCTGGGCTGGGCAGGAAGCGCTGATTGATTAGTAAAGCCTGCAGTGAGTGCGGGAAGAGGGAGTGGTACACACAAGCTATGCACTTGCTGAGTCTGGTTTCCAGCTCACCCTTACAGCCAGAGAGAGAGTCACCCCAGGTCAAGCACTATGACTGTCAGTAGCTGGGCCCAGATGAAAACCCAGAGCTTTGTTCTCTAGATCTGTGGGTTCTAGGATGTTTCTAAAATCACATAAACATCCCCGGTGCCCATTCCAACAAGAGGAGTCAGTAAATCAGATAAGAGGGGAGTATATCAGAAGGAATCTAGTTATGTCCCCTCTGGAGCAATTCATAACTGATGAACAGGCACCTCTTCTAGTCTTAAAGAATCAGGTGGGAGGGACACACATTCTTCAGCAGAATTGAAATAAATTGGCCTCCTATCCTCCCAGGTCTGCACATTCCCTTTGTCAGAAATAGGTATTATTAGTAAGAAGCTGCTAAATGGCCTTCTGGGACTGAGGCATTCTCCCTAATTCAGTAGAGGTATTTCTCTCTAAATACCAAAATATTTTAAAAATTCAGAACCACTTAGAGTGGAAATGTCGTATCTTGTAGGATGCCCTTGGGGCTACTGATGCATGGGACGATTTGCTCCTACATGTAATAGCCCCTGATTCTGAAATTGTCTTAGTGCCTTTTCTCTCCCTCTGGATTTCATTTCATGCATCGGTCCACATGTCTGACTCAAAAGGTACCACCCACTCCTTCATAAACATCTTCTCATTTGTTTTTTTCTAACCTCCAGTAGCTTAAGGAAACTGGAGAACAAAGCTTATGAGAGTTACTAGCAAATAAAAAGTAAATGGTCTCCGAGAAAATGGCCCATGGGCCTCCTGAGTAAAGAGCACCAGCTCTTCTCTAGAGCCTCTGTGGCTTTGTTTTCTTCCAGTTCTTTCTGGTTTCTTTCTCTGTTCTTGCTGGCTTTCCTGTGGGCGAGGTTACCAGAGAGCTGGGTTCCAAGTAGGTGAAGTTATGATAATAAAAATCACAAGCATGTACCAAAGAACAGACTGAATAATATTTCCAGGCTGTGGAAGGCAGGGGTCGTGGTAGGGTGGCAGTGGGTGGAGATGCATACTCACTGCTTTGCATTTGGCAATTCATCCTCTATTCCGTCCCCAGGTGACTGTGCTGGACAACGGGGAGCCCTCCTTAAAGTCCACCTCCAGGGTGGTGGTACGCATCTTAGATGTCAATGACAACCCCCCTGTGTTCTCCCATAAGCTCTTCAATGTCCGCCTTCCAGAGAGGCTGAGCCCGGCCACCCCCGGGCCCGTGTACAGGCTGGTGGCTTCAGACCCTGATGAGGGTCTCAATGGCAGGGTCACCTACAGTATCGAGGAAAGTGACGAGGGGAGCTTCGGTATCGACCCAGTCACAGGCATGGTGTCATCCAGCAGCACCTTCACAGCCGGAGAGTACAACATCCTCACGGTGAGGAGGGGATGGAGGCTGCAGAGAGGGGAGTGTCATAACTGCTAAGGGATTTTCTTTGAGGATACAGGAGAAGGGAAACAGTTTTTCTTTGAGGATACAGGAGAAGGGAAACAGTCATCAGGCATGGTGGAGGTGGTACTCCCTTCCCTGGCTTTCTCGGAGAGAAGTGGGAGCCCTGACATCAGCTAAAGCGTCAGAATTCTGGGCCTTTCTCTTTGAAGGCAATAAGGTCCTTGTCTGGGAAATCTGCTCTATTCTTAGAGGTAAGGATTTTGGTGAGAGTAGCACAGACTTTGGAGGTAAGCCTGCGTTCCAGCCCTAGCTCTGCCATTTTACACCTTTGTGACTTTGGACAAGTCACTGAACCTCTCTGAGACTTTGTTTTATCATCTGTAAAATGGGGATAAGAACATTTTCCTGGTAGGAAGCCAAATAACAAGTGGTTAAGATATGGACTCTCGTGTCTGACAGCCTGAATCCAACCCCAGCCTCACTGCTGGCCAGGCAGATGATCCCTGGCAGCTGAATACATTTCCTCCTGCGAAAGGGAGATATAATGGTACCTCTCTCAGGGCTGTCATGAGAATTAAATTAGATGTTGCACATATTGCTCTTAGAGCAGGGCCAGATACTAGTGAGAGCTCCATAAATTCTATTTAGTTTATGTTTACGGTTGTTAAGAAGGCCCATGTATGCCAAGTCCAGCTCGGGAACTAGCACACAGTAAGGCTTCAGTTAATGGTGGCTCTGATTATTTTTTCCCTACACATGGAGTTCTTGAGCACAGGTTATTTGTTTTGTTCACCACTGTGCCTGCAGCAACTAGCATGGTGCCTGTTTATAGTGTGTTGAATGAATGGACGAGTGGCTAAAAGTCCAGCTCCACCAGTCACAGGGCACTCTGTCTCTTGGCTGACCACCCGGGTCTTCTTTTTCTTGGCCCCAGCCCTACGGACAAATCCTCAATTTCAGGTTTGGCTTCTTTTCAGATCAAAGCAACAGACAGTGGGCAGCCACCACTCTCAGCCAGTGTCCGGCTACACATTGAGTGGATCCCCCAGCCCCGGTCCTCCTCCATACCACTGGCCTTTGACGAGCCCCACTACAGCTTTACGGTCATGGAGACAGACCCTGTGAACCACATGGTGGGCGTCATCAGTGTGGAGGGCCGACCCGGTCTCTTCTGGTTCAACATCTCCGGTGAGAGCCCTACGAAGGCCAGCCCCTCCCAACCTTACAGCCCAGCCCCGGTCCTCACAGAACAGTCCTTCTCCGTGCTCTCATTCAGGTCATGCTCCCCAGAACCCCCCCGTTGGCTATGAGTGGTGACTGTCTCTTCCCTTATCCTCCGGGGGAGCCGGTGAGTAGAAGTACCACTTCTGCCAAACTTGCCTTCCACACCAGCTATGCTCTCATGAGGGGAGAGCCTCCATGGCCTCACTGGCGCCCCCCTAGCCAGAGGTGGACAGAACCTCAATTACTCCAAGGGCCTGGAAGACTCAGGAGAAAGCACAAGTTTTGTGTTTCCTCTCCTGCCTCAATGTGAGATCCATGCAGAGCTGACATCGTTCACCAGGAGCCTGAGGACCACTGTACCCTGGGGCCATGCTTAATGTCCTGATCCCAGGTTGCATCCTCACGATCCATTCTCTTTATAGGAGACATTTGAGTCCAAGCTCTCATGGTCTTCTCTGAAATTCCTTTCTGTCTCTAAACCAAGATTTTGTTAAAATATCTGGGGAGAGGAGAATCACAGACCCCTTTGGGAATCTGATGAATCGTTTGAGAATCTAATGAATGCTGAAGCCCTCTTCCCAGAAAGATTTGCATGTGCACACACACACATGTTTGCATACAAATATAAGGATTTATAGATTCTCTGAAACCCACCCAGGGATTCCAGGTTAAGAATCTCTGAGAGTTCCAGGACCACATGAACCATGGAGTCTTATTATAGAGATTCCCAGCCTGGTTCAGAGATTGGATGTACACCTGTCCCAAGCTTTTTGACCTCCTGGATCTACTTTTAATTCTGATTCACTGTTCTTGTTTGGCTTTATTTCTTTCATACAAAATTAACATGTGTACTCTGTAGATCACTTAGGAAACACCAATGAGTGCGAGAAGAAAAATTAAAATCACCAAAAACTCCCACCAGTCAGAAGATAATCCACCGCTAAAATGTTGATGTCTTTCCATTTAGTTGTTTTTCTCTTCTGTAGGGGCACCTGGGTGGCTCAGTCGTTAAGCGTCTGCCTTTGGCTCAGGTCATTATCCCAGAGTCCTGGGATCGAGCCCCGCATCGGGCTGCCTGCTCGGCGGGAAGCCTGCTTCTCCCTCTCCCACTCCCCCTGCTTGTGTTCCCTCTCTCGCTGTGTCT
The DNA here is from genome assembly GCF_003265705.2 of Callorhinus ursinus. Lineage (NCBI taxonomy): Eukaryota > Metazoa > Chordata > Mammalia > Carnivora > Otariidae > Callorhinus > Callorhinus ursinus. The sequence goes on from NW_027397065.1 coordinate 50,335,014, forward strand.
CTCTCTGTCAAATAAATAAAATCTTTAAAAAAAAATTGACAATAACTTGACAGGATCTACTACCACCTCCTCTCAATCTGCCGGCCGAATGCCGGGACAGTACTACAGCCCCCATCACTGAAGGTGAGTGTGCTTTACCCCCTGCTCCCACTCTAGGAGGTGACAAGGACATGGACTTTGATATTGAGAAGACCACAGGCAGCATTGTCATCGCCAAGCCTCTCGACACAAGGAGGAGGTCGAGCTATAACTTGACTGTGGAGGTGACCGATGGGTCCCACACCATTGCCACTCAGGTTAGAGGCCTCCCTGGGGACCCCTGAGCTGAGAGGGGATGGGAGGCCTCCTTGGTTGGGATAAAGCTACAGAAGAATTTCGGTGGATGTGGTGTAGCTCAGAGGGCACTGAATTTGGAATCAAGGTTTCGCCTTCCAGTCTTACCTGATATGCTTTCTACTTCTGTGCTCTTGGGACAATTCTTGTTTCCACTGTGGATCTCTGTGTAATCAAGGGCTTTGTCTAAATGATCAGTTTTCAATTAAAGATAGAGTTCCATAGGGGCTACCAGGGGAACGAGAAAGGACAGTAAGTGGGGCTCTGGATTTCTACCATGGTTTCAGCCAGAGTTTTATCTGTTTCAGATGTTTTTGGAATTTCACAAAAAAATTCACTTGAAGAAAAGGCCCTTTGGATCAGAATTTTGCTTTTGAAAACCACTAGACTGCATGTTATTTCAAAGCCTTGTGATTTTGAAATCCTATCATTCATTCAACAAATATTTATTGAGTGACGGCTGTGTGCCAGGCACTGTGCTAGGCACAGATGATATGGTGAAGAACCAGACAGACAAGGTCGCTGACCCCCTAGAGCTTATGGTCCACCTTCTCTCTCATTCTCCTCCCTAGGTCTACATCTTCATGATTGCCAATGTTAACCACCATCGGCCCCAGTTTCTGGAGGCTCATTATGAAGTCAGAGTTCCCCAGGATACACTGCCTGGGGTGGAGCTCCTCCGAGTCCAGGCCACGGATCCAGACAAGGGCAAGGGCCTAATCTATACCCTACATGGCAGCCAAGACCCGGAAAGTGTCAGCCTCTTCCAGCTGGACCCAAGCAGTGGTGTCTTGGTAACTGTGGGGAAGTTGAACCTGGGCTTGGGCCCCTCCCAGCACACACTGACAGTTATGGTGAGTAAGCTGAGAGATCAGGGAAAGATGCACTTGCATGTGGATGTGTGGCGGTGGACATGCACAGAGGCACGCTGAAGTTTCCCTTTCCCCTGACGAGCCAGGTGTACTGATGCTCATGATGACCCATGACATGAAATGTGACATTTTACAGTCAGCCAGGGGCACCTTCCATTAGGGATGCCTGAGAGTAAAGAAGAGGGGAGAGCTGCCAAGGAATATCCTGCAACCCCGGCTTTCTCTGGGTTCACTCCAAATACCCCCCAACAGTTTTCGCCCCGCTCTATGACTGCATGACCACAATGGGGACTGACATGGTGTCAAGCTGGGAAGGACCGAAGACCATCCCCCCCTAAAGCAAGCACTGGGGTGAGGAAGTGAGACATGTGGGACTCCCTTTCAGGGTTCTGTGCCCGCGCTTTTGTGATCCTGAGAGGGAGCCTCCTTCAATCTATGTCTTGTGTGCCTCAGGTGTCTCACTGTGTTCCAGCCCTGACCTGACCCACTTCTCTCATCTTACACCTGAGGCCCAGAGAGGGACAGATTTGCTTACCTCATACAGTTCTTTATGATGGAACCAGAATCAAAGCCAGCCTCCCTGACTCAAGATGCAGGGTTTTATGTGCTAGTTTATCATCCTCGGGGCATATAAATATACATTAAAGGCTCTGCAAAGTCCTGTAGCAAAGAAAGCTTTAACTTCATTTAATTTAGTGCTGCCTAAATTTAGTCGACCATAGAAGTTTTTCCCCTGCGTAACATGTTAACATCTTGAGGAACTAATAGTCTCTGAGAACTAATTTGGAAAATACTGTTTCTGTGCTTATTTCTGCCTTTCTCCTAAAGTGGGATTATCCATGAAAATAGCTAAGCCTAATAATCACTAATTTATAAATTTATTTTTTAAAAAAAGGGAGCATAAATGAGAGCAAAATTTAAATGGATACAGAAAGTTACAATTAGGTATGTTTTTCACTGGCATTGTATTTCATTGACCTTAATTTAACCCTGCCTCCTCCCATCCCATTTGCTGCTCATGGCATTATCCCCTTGGGCCCATAGGTGCGAGACCAGGAGATGCCCATCAAGAGGAACTTTGTGTGGGTGTCCATTTACGTGGAGGATGGAAACCTCCACCCACCCCACTTCACCCAGCTCCACTATGAAGCAAGTGTTCCTGACACCACAGCCCCTGGCACAGAGCTGCTCCAGGTCCGCGCCATGGATGGTGACCGGGGAGCCAATGCTGAAGTCCACTACTCCCTCCTCAGAGGTGAGAGGCTTGGCCATGAGTCCAGAGCATGAGGGAAGAGTCTCTGACAATAAGAAAAAGCACCAGAGGCATGAATTTGCAAGTAAATCAAATGCCAGGTTCTCTAAGCTTTGGCAAATACCATTTCTAGAACATTCTCTGGGATTATAATAACCTAATTTAATACACTTCCAAAGATGGTAAGAATAATAACTAAGGGCCTACTTAAGTTATGGAAGAATTTATATACATATTATATAAATTCACCAACAACTGTATTTGTAAAAGATGCTTATGAAGTCCATGTAACATTTTAAAATGTAGTATCTTTTTGCCTTTACAATAGAAGGGACCTATAAATACCTTATAAGATGTATGGCACAGTTTTAGGAATTACATTTGGGAGTAACATTTTCTGTTAAGGCCGTATCATGATTTCTTATGTTATGTGGTTTTCCCCTCTCAAAAATGGGAACAATATTCCCTGTGCCAGAAAGTCTTTGTAAAGATTAAAAGAGAAAATGTATGTTAATACATGTTGTGAACTGTAAAATATATGAATGCCAAGGGTTTATTACTATCATTGATAAGTGTTAATTAAAATGTCAATATCTAGTATCCAACTAATTATTAATGATAATTTTAATGTTTGATAATTCATAATTAATGATATTTAATAATTATTATTATCTTTAATAAAGTTAATACTCCATAGAGCTAGATGTTGTGGACGGACAAAATGAACGTGACTTGCTTTCTGCTCTCACAGAGCATAATGTTCATTTATTGCTTATATGCTTTCCAGAAATCAGAGCTTTTGCATTTTTTTTTTAAGAAACAAAAGTTGTTATACTTTGCCATGTGGCAGAAATCTATGCATCACTGAAGAACAATAATACAAATTCTAACCCATTAATTGCTTACTTTTTGTGATTTATGAAGCATACTCACGTCTTCTATCTCATTTTATCTCACTGACAACCCCATTGATGGAGGTACTAATTTTATTTTCCAGATAAGTTAAGATTAGTTTTAAACTGTTCTTCTGATTATAGAAATAACACATGCTCATTTTTTAAAACATGAGAGAAACAGGAATATATAAAGAAGAAAATAGCATTCAGCCATAGTTTTCTGCACAGACAAAATAATTTTGTGTATTTCCATCTTTTTTTTAAATATTTTATTTGTTTATTTGACAGAGATTGACACAGTGAGAGAGGGAACACAAGCAGGGGGAGTGGGAGAGGGAGAAGCAGGCTTCCCACGTAGCAGGGAGTCCGATGTGGGGCTCGATTCCAGGACCCTGGGACCATGACCTGAACCCAAGGCAGACGCTTAACAACTGAGCCACCCAGGCGCCCCTCTTATCTTTTTGGTGCATCTTTTTGCCATAGTAAGATTGAAGTGAATATACAATTTTGTGTCCCAACTTTTTCTCTCAGCAATATAACATAAATTATAATTATGCTTAGGTAGTTTACTTGGCTACTTCTAATAGAACTATTTTTAAACTGCAGCCTACCTATTGAAACTGTGTTCTTTGACAGAACTTAGGGTTTGTATCACATGGGCAAATTGGGAAATCACCTCACTTGTCGGCTGGAGAATGGCTTCCATGAGTGGGGGGAATCAGATGGACTGTTTTGTGATGAAGCCTAGCTATTTGTCTCCCATTGAAATAATAAAATATGTACCTGAGTGATAAACAGCATAAGAATAGCAAAGAGCAGTACTTCCCTGAGTGGAAGACCTGTACCCCTGGTGGTGACCAGAATTATTCAGGTGTTACTGAGTCATGGCATTAAATAGGTAATCATCTCATTACAAGAAAAAAAAATGTGCCTATGTGAGATAATGGATGTCAGCTAAACTTATTTTGGCAGTCACTTTGCAATATATATGTATATCAAATCATTATGTTGTACATCTTAAACCAACACAACATTATATGTCAATTATATCTCAATAAAACTGGGGGGGGGGAGTGTCAGTTATGCAAGATGAAATTCTAGAGATCTGCTGTATGACATTGTGCTTATAGTTAACAATATTGTGCTATAATCTTAAACATTTCTTAAGAGGTAGATCTCATGTTATCTGTTCTTACCATAAAAAGAAAGAGAGAAGGAGGGAGGAAGGGAGGAAGGAAGGAAGGAAGAAAGGAAGGAAAGCAGGCAGGAAGGAAGGCAGGAAGAAAGGAAGGAAAGAAGAAAGGAAGGAAGGAAGGAAGGAAGGAAGGAAGGAAGAAAGGAAGTGTTGCTGTTAGGTTAGACTTTTAAAACTGTGATAACTTTGAGACCCTATTTTTTAGGGAAATACAATTAATTTTCCACATTATTTTTTGTGAATCATATAATGTTGTATAACTGTAACTTTCTTTAAAACCTAAATTTGAAATGTTATGCATTTATCAAAATGAATATTAAATTTTAATTTTATTAAATTTTAAAAGGCCTACAAAAAATAGGCTACCAAATGTGGAAAGAGTACTCCCCCTTGATTCTCATTTGGGCTTCCTGATAAGTCAAGGACAACGCTTTCCCTGGGTATTAGAATCTCTTTAATTCTTCCCTAACACTTGCTACTCTTTGTTTTTACCATAGAAAGAGGATAGGTCTCAGGCTCATATCCTATAACAAGCAATAGATTTTATCCAGATTTTAATAAGATATTTTTTCCCACTGACTTGTTTCTATGGTAACCTCTGATTTATGGCAAGCAATAATGATTTTCTTTTCTAAAGTAGCAATACAAAAGTTGCCCGTTAAAATATTTTAAATTTAAGAAAATGAGTCAATTTAAAGAAAAATATCCATTCAATAATAGTACAAAATAGTAAAGGTAGGGGCTGGGTATTGAAAAAATTGTAAAGGCAATGTGAGAATGCCTGCGGTTTAGGAAATTCATGTGTGGTAGAAAGGGCATTTGATCAGGATCCTCAAGGTCTGGGTGTTCTATCCACTGTCTCCCCACTTAACTGTGTGCCACTCAACTCCCAAGCCAGACAAGAAAGGATCTTCCCACTGTAGACTATACTGGGAGCAGACAGGGTAGTGTATTAAAGTCTCTCCTATAAAAGCCACCACTGAAACAGAGTGGAGTGTGTTTTCCTACAAACCATATGTTTCCTTCCTTTGCCTTCAAGACCTTCTGCAGCTTTGGTTTACAGCTTAAGTTGTGACCCCAAAACTGAGTGATCATTGAAGCTGCCATTTATGGAGTACCTAGTATGTGCCTCATGTAAGGTATTTTATAAAGTAGGTATCTTCCCTATAAACTACATCAGGGTAACACGGGATATAGATTTTTGTCCTGTACAAGTTTTGTGTGATAGCCTCTTTACTGATCTAGAAAGTATCTCTTGAACATGTGGTAAATTTCAGTTTGTCTTGTCTTTTGTTTCAGGGAACAGTGAGGGTTTCTTCAGCATCGATGCCCTGCTGGGCACCATCACTCTGGCCCAGAAACTTGATCAAGCAAATCATGCCCGGTATAGTCTGACAGTCAAGGCAGAAGATCAAGGCTCCCCACAGTGGCATGACCTGGCTACAGTGATCATTAATGTCTACCCTTCAGATAGCAGTGCCCCCATCTTCTCCAAAGCTGAGTACTTTGTAGAGATCCCTGAATCAATCCCTATTGGCTCCCCAATCCTCCTTGTGTCAGCTACAAGTTCCTCAGAAGTTACCTATGAGTTAAGAGAGGGAAACAAGGATGGTGTATTGTCCATGAACTCATATTCTGGCCTCATTTCCACCCAGAAGAAACTGGACCATGAGAAAATTTCATCTTACCAGCTGAAAATCCGAGGCAGCAATATGGCAGGTGCATTTACTGATGTCATGGCTCTTGTTTACATCATTGATGAAAATGACAATCCTCCCATGTTCTTAAAGTCCATTTTTGTGGGCCAAGTTAGTGAAGCAGCTCCATTATACAGCATGATCATGGATGAAAACAACAACCCCCTTGTGATTCGTGCCTCTGACCGTGATGAAGAAGCTAATTCCTTGTTGGTCTATGAAATTTTGGAGCCAGAGGCCTTGAAGTTTTTCAAAATTGATCAAAGCATGGGAACCCTAACCATCATATCAGAGATGGATTATGAGAGCATGCCCTCTTTCCAATTCAGTGTCTACGTTCATGACCAAGGAAACCCTATCTTATTTGCATCCAGGCCTGTCCAAGTCATCATCAATGTCAGGGATGTAAATGACTCTCCTCCCAGGTTCTCAGACGATGTATATGAAGTAGCAGTAGTGAAGCCCATCCATCGGGGTATGGAGCTCCTCATCGTGCAGGCCAGCGATGATGACTCAGAAGTCAATTATAGCATCAAAACTGGCAATGCTGATCAAGCTGTTGCCATCCATCCCATCACGGGTCGTATATCTGTGTTGAATCCTGCTTTCCTGGGGGTCTTTCGGGAGCTCACCATCAGGGCTTCTGATGGCCTGTATCAAGACACTGCACTCGTAAAAATTTTTTTGACACAAGCCCTTAACACAAGCTTACAGTTTGATCAGATTATCTATAGGGCAACCGTGAAGGAGAATTTACAGGGTAGAAAGGCACTGGTGATTCTTGGCGCCCAGGGCAATCATTTGAATGACACTCTTTCCTACTTCCTGTTGAATGGCACGGATATGTTTCATATGGTCAAGTCAGCAGGTGTGTTGCAGACAAAAGGTGTGGTGTTTGACAGAGAAGAGCAGGACACTTATGAGGTGGCAGTGGAATTGAGGGACAATCGGACCCCTCAGCGGGTGGCTCAGGCTCTGGTCAGAGTCTCTGTTGAGGATGTTAATGACAATCCCCCTCAATTTAAGCATCTGCCCTACTACACGATTATCCAAGATGGCACAGAGCCAGGGGATGTCCTCTTTCAGGTATCTGCCACTGACCAGGACTTGGGGGTAAATGGTGCTGTCACATATGCATTTGCAGAAGATTATACATATTTTCGAATTGACCCCTATCTTGGGGACATATCACTGAAGAAACCCTTTGATTATCAAGCTTTAAATAAGTATCACCTCAAAGTCATTGCTCGGGATGGAGGAACCCCATCCCTCCAGACTGAGGAAGAGGTACTTGTCACCGTGAGAAATAAATCCAACCCACTGTTTCAGAGTCCTTACTACAAAGTGAGAGTGCCTGAAAATATCACACTGTATACACCAATTCTCCATACCCAGGCCCGAAGTCCAGAGGGACTCCGACTCATTTACAACATTGTGGAGGAAGAGCCCTTGATGCTGTTCACCACTGACTTTAAGACTGGTGTTCTGACAGTAACAGGCCCTTTGGACTATGAGTCTAAGACCAAACATGTGTTCACGGTCAGAGCCACAGACACAGCTCTGGGGTCATTTTCTGAAGCCACAGTGGAAGTCCTGGTGGAGGACGTCAATGATAATCCTCCCACTTTCTCTCAGTTAGTCTACACTACTTCAGTCTCAGAAGGTTTGCCTGCTCAGACCCCTGTGATCCAACTGTTGGCTTCTGACCAGGATTCAGGGCAGAACCGTGATGTCTCCTATCAGATCATAGAGGATGGCTCAGATATTTCCAAATTCTTCCAGATCAATGGGAGCACAGGGGAGATGTCCACAGTTCAAGAGCTGGATTATGAAACTCAACAACACTTTCATGTGAAGGTCAGGGCCATGGATAGAGGAGACCCCCCACTCACTGGTGAAACCCTTGTGGTTGTTAATGTATCTGACATCAATGATAACCCCCCAGAGTTCAGGCAACCTCAGTATGAAGCCAATGTCAGTGAGCTGGCAACCTGTGGACACCTGGTTCTTAAAGTCCAAGCTCTCGACCCTGACAGCAGGGATGCCTCCCATCTGGAGTACCTGATCCTTTCTGGCAATCAGGACAGGCACTTCTCCATTAACAGCTCATCAGGAATAATTTCTATGTTCAACCTTTGCAAAAAGCACCTGGACTCTTCTTACAATTTGAGGGTAGGTGCTTCTGATGGGGTCTTCCAAGCAACTGTGCCGGTGTATATCAACACTACAAATGCCAACAAGTATAGCCCAGAGTTCCAGCAGCATGTTTATGAGGCAGAATTAGCAGAGAATGCAAAGGTGGGAACGAAGGTGATTGAGTTGCTAGCCATAGACAAAGACAGTGGTCCCTATGGCACTGTAGATTATACCATCATCAATAAACTAGCAGGTGAGAAGTTCTCCATAAACCCCAATGGCCAGATCACCACTCTGCAGAAACTGGATCGGGAAAATTCAACAGAAAGAGTTATTGCTATTAAAGTCATGGCTCAGGATGGAGGAGGACGAGTGGCCTTCTGCACTGTGAAGATCATCCTGACAGATGAAAATGACAACCCTCCACAATTTAAAGCGTCTGAGTACACAGTGTCCATTCAATCCAATGTCAGTAAAGATTCCCCAGTTATCCAGGTGTTGGCCTATGATGCAGATGAGGGTCAGAATGCAGATGTTACCTATTCAGTGGACTCAATAAAGGACTTGGATGAAGAGGTCATTGAAGTCAACCCAACTACTGGTGTTGTCAAGGTGAAGGAGAGCTTGTTGGGATTGGAAAATCGGGCCTTTGACTTAAAAATCAAAGCCCAAGATGGGGGCCCTCCTCACTGGAACTCCCTGGTGCTGTTACGACTTCAGGTGGTTCCTAATGAAGTACCCTTGCCCAAATTTTCTGAACCTCTGTATACTTTCTCTGCATCTGAAGATCTTCCAGAAGGGTCTGAAATTGGTTCTGTTAAAGCAGTGGCCGCGCAAGATCCAGTCATCTATAGTCTAGTGCAGGGCACCACACCAGAGAGCAACAAGGATGGTGTCTTCTCCTTGGACCGAAACACAGGAGTTCTAAAGGTGAGAAAGGCCATGGACTATGAGTCCACCAAATGGTACCAGATTGATTTAATGGCACATTGTCCCCATAATGACACTCACTTGGTTTCCTTGGTCTCTGTCAATATCCAAGTGAAGGATGTCAATGACAATAGGCCTATATTTGAGGCTGATCCCTATAAGGCTGTTCTCACTGAGAATATGCCAGTGGGGACCTCAGTCATTCAAGTGACTGCCAACGATCAGGACACTGGCGATGATGGCCAGGTGAGCTACAGGCTGCCAGTGGACCCTGGTAGCAATATCCATGAGCTCTTTGCCATTGACAGTGAGACTGGCTGGATCACCACACTCCAGGAACTTGACTGTGAGACCCACCAGACCTACCGCTTTTATGTTGTGGCCTATGACCATGGAAGGACCATCCAGCTATCTTCTCAGGTTCTGGTTGAAGTCTCCATTACAGATGAGAATGACAATGCTCCCCGATTTGCTTCTGAAGACTACAGAGGATCTGTGGTTGAGAACAGTGAACCTGGTGAACTTGTGGTCACTCTTAAAACCTTGGATGCTGATATCTCTGAGCAGAACAGACAGGTCACCTGCTATATCACAGGTAAGGATAACTGTCTTGGAATGGAGGCACTGGGGTACATTGAAAAAAGTATAGTAAGAGGTGCCCTAAGACGTGGGTTTAATTCCTGGCTCTTCTACCTATTATCAATGTGACCTTGGGTATATTAATTAACCTCCCAGGACCTCAGGTGCTTCACCTGTAGACTTTTCATGCCTGTTCTCATTCACCTCCCAAGGATGCTGGTAAGATCTTTTTTTAAATTAACATATAATGTATTATTTGTTTCAGGGGTACAGGTCTGTGATTCATCAGTCTTACACAATTCACAGCGCTCACCATAGTACATACCTTCCTCAGTGTCCATCACCCAGCCACCCCATCCCTCCTAACCCCCTCCACTCCAGCAGTCCTCAGTTTGTTTCCTGAGATTGAGTCTCTGATGATTTCTCTCCCTCTCCGGTTTTGTCTTATTCCACTTTTTCCTCTCTTCCCCTACAATTCTCTGCCTTGTTTCTCAAATTCCACATATCAGTGAGATCGTATGATAATTGGCTTTCTCTGACTTATTTTGCTTAGCATAATACCCTCTAGTTCCATCCACATTGTTGCAAATGGCAAGATTTCATTTTTTGATGGCTGCATAATATTCCATTGTGTGATATATATATCTCACATCTTCTTTATTCATTCATCTATTGATGGACATCTAGGCTCTTTCCATAGTTTGGCTATTGTGGACATTGCTGCTATAAACATTGGGGTGCATGTGCCCCTTCGGATCACTACATTTGTATCTTTGGGGTAAATACCCAGTAGTGCAATTTCTGGGTCATAGGGTAGCTGTATTTTCAACTTTTTGAGGAACCTCCATATTGTTTTCCAGAGTGGCTATACCAGCTTGCATTCCCACCAACAGTGTAGGAGGGTTCCCCTTTCACTACATCCTCGCCAACATCTGTCATTTCCTGACTTGTTAATTTTAGCCATTCTGACTGGTGTGAGGCGGTATCTCATTGAGGTTTTGGTTTGGATTTCCCTGATGCCGAGGGATGTTGAGCACTTTTTCATGTGTCTGTTGGCCATTTGGATGTCTTCTTTGGAAAAATGTCTGTTCATGTCTTCTGCCCATTTCTTGGATTATTTGTTCTTTGGGTGTTGAGTTTGATAAGTTCTTTATAGATTTTGGATACTAGCCCTTTATCTGATATGTCATTTGCAAATATATTCTCCCATTCTGTCAGTTATCTTTTGGTTTTGTTAACTGTTTCCTTTGCTGTGCAAAAGGTTTTTATCTTGACAAAGTCCCAATAGTTCATTTTTGCCCTTGCTTCCCTTGCCTTTGGTGATGTTTCTAGGAAGAAGTTGCTGCAGCTGAGGTCAAAGAGGTTCTGCCTTTGTTCTCCTCAAGGATTCTGATGGATTCCTGTCTCACATTTAGGGTGTTTCGTCCATTTGGAGTCTATTTTTGTGTGTGGTGTAAGGAAATGGTCCAGTTTCATTCTTCTGCATGTAGTTGTCCAATTTTCCCAACACTATTTGTTGAAGAGACTGTCTTTTTTCCATTGGACATTCTTTCCTGTTTTGTCGAAGATTAGTTGACCATAGAGTTGAGGGTCCATGTCTGGGCTCTCTATTCTGTTCCATTGATCTATGTGTCTGTTTTTGTGCAAGTACCATACTGTCTTGATGATTACAGCTTTGTAATAGAGCTTGAAGTCCGGAATTGTGATGCCACCAGCTTTGCTTTTCTTTTTCAACATTCTTCTGGCTATTTGGGGTATTTTCTTGTTCCATACAAATTTTAGGGTTATTTGTTCCATTTCTATGAAAAAATTGATGGTATTTTTTAAAATTTTATTTTATTATGTTATGTTAGTTACCATACATTACATCCTTGATTTTTGATGTAGTGTTTCATGATTCATTGTTTGAGTATAACACCCAGTGCTCCATTCAATATGCGCCCTCCTTAATACCCATCACCGGACTAACCCATCCCCCCACCCCCTCCACTCTAAAACCCTCAGTTTGTTTCTCAGAGTAAAGTTGATGGTATTTTGATAGGGATGGCATTAAATGTGTAGACTGCTCTAGGTAGCATAGACATTTTCACAATATTTGTTCTTCCAATCCATGAGCATGGAACGTTTTTCCATTTCTTTGTGTCTTCTTCAATTTCTTTCACGAGTATTCTATAGTTTTCTGAGTATAGATGCTTTGCCTCTTTGGTTAGATTGGTAAGATTTAACTTAAAAAAATTTCTTGAGAGCCTCCTATAAATTGGGAAGTGTTTTGCAGAGAGGATTTCTTATTTCTTTAGGTGGAGTAGACAGAATAGAAGGGAGATACTGTAACTGCTCTCAGTCAGCTTCTAGAGGATGGAGAAGATGTCAATAATGGTATGATCCCTGAAAATTCTGTCAGATGACTGTCCTTGTGGAGTGTATTCTGCCTAGAGCAAGTTGTGGATACTAGAAATGTTCCCTAAGTCAATCACAGGACTTAAGTGTCAGAGTGAAAACACTTCCATAGGTATGATTCCAGCTCAATACCCTCACTTCACACACAGGAAAACCAAAGCGCAGATGGGGCAGAAATTCAACCAAGGTCACACTCCAAGCTTGAGTGAGGTCTGGGATTAAAACCACACCCTACGATCTATTTTCCCCAGTGGATACCTATTGCAAACCTAAATTATCCCAACTCCTGTCCAGTGGCTGAACCAGCTAGCCAGTGGCCAAAAAAGAGTTTCTTTACTTCTCAATGTCCCTTTCCCCCTCTCCTGGGTTCCATGTCATCCCATCCCCATAAATATGGCTCCTTCTGCTGTCACAGCTCTCTGACAGGAAGTTAATGAATCTGAAGTTCCAACCAAGAATCATAGACTCCTATAGAAACAACCTGGATCAGAGCCGTTCAAAATATGGAAACTTAGGGAAATAGAATCTTACCATCTTATAATGACAGACTCTGAAAAACACAGTCTTAACATCTCTGAGTAATAGAAAAAATGTCAATAGATCATGAATTCCTGGAATAGTTGAGTCTTGGAACTCTGGAATCTTGGAATCTCATAAATCCATCTCCTCTATCAGTGACTGGTGTCAAGGAAAGATGACTCAGAAGCAAACTTGGTGATCCACGGGAACCTCCATTTAGTCTGTGTCCTCATTTGTAAAAATAAAACCTCAGAGAGCTTAGCATTGCTGATCACTTCCCACTCTCCTGCTGTTGAACAGATACTAGATACCAGAAGATTCTTGTATAAAATTGAAATATGCTTCCTTTTAACTTCCCCCAGTGCTTTCCAAAGTACACAAAAAAATAAGAAACCTGCCCCTCAACTACGTATTTTAGAGTGGTGCTTCTCACAGTGATAATAAACACAGTGATAATTAATAGGAGGCCTTTGAAGTCAGAAGAACCTTCAAAACACCAAACAACTGACTCAATATAGAACTGTGGGTCACTAGTTAAGGAAGGAAATGTTTGTCTTTCCTAGCAATCCTTAAAAAAGGGTCATCTGGGCAGCCACCTTAGGCACATAGCCTGGTTCGTTCCTATTCCTTGACTTCTGGAAGCTTTGTTCCATCTTTTTAGAGGGAGATCCCTTGGGCCAGTTTGGAATCAGCCAAGCTGGAGATGAGTGGAGGATTTTCTCGAGGAAGACCCTGGACCGTGAGCACATGGCCAAGTACTTGCTCAGAATCACAGCTTCCGATGGCAAGTTCCAGGCTTCGGTCCTTGTAGAGATCTTCGTCCTGGACATCAATGATAACAGTCCACAGTGCTCACAGGTGAGAGCCTCGTGAGGGTGAGGTGGCATTGGAGGCAAAGAAGCTGGAGTGAAGGCCAAGAGGAAGGAGGAAGACTCAGGGGACGATCTCTGAGGCTGGGCAGCATCACTGATCAGCTCTTGCTTCTCCCCAGCTAGCCACAGACTAGTGCCCTTGGCAGGGTGCATTCTAGGTAATTCCTCCCCTCCACCCCTGGCATAGGGATGTCACCAAGCTCTTTAGAACCCTTCTCTCCCTACACTCCCTTCAAAAGTCTACTTCTCTGCAAAATATATCCAGAAGTAAAGTAACTTCTTCATTCTCCAAACAGTCTGCTGTGCCCAGTGGGAAAACCCCTCCACCACTCAGCTTGGGCTCATTATCAAATACATCCAAATAGTACTGCCCCCAGAGACACCTTGCACTGCCCCCATGCCCATATTATGTATATCCCCACATCTACATGGGTGATAACACCACAGATGCCCTCCTTGAGGTTATATGTATACACAAACATGCAGACAGGGCAGTTACATTTTTGTTGAGGACTTCATTTAATTCAACCCTACATTTCCTGTGAAAACAAATATTGAATGGTGGTGGTGGTGGTGGTGGTGGTATGTGTGTGTGTGTGTACACTTGTGTGCATGTGTGTGTGTGTGTGTGTGTGTTGGGGAAGGAACTGTGTTCTTAGAGGACATAAATGAACAATCATTGTCCTATAGCTTTGCGTTTAAACATATTTTTTAAATACAGTAAATAATTTTTAACTTTGGGAGATTTGCATTACCTCAAAGTTTTCAGATAAACTATTAATATTTTACTTTTATAACATTTTAAATTACAATAATTCAAATTTGTATTAAAAAATCCAGCCATTCAGTATATATACATAAATGCAAACTTACACATACTCACCCATATATACATACACAAAGGATCATCTACAACTCTATATATACATGCAAATACTTATACATATATACACACAGATACAGAAGCATATACCTACATACCCACAACATTCATCCTTCTGTATACCCATCCATACATGGAAATATACATATATAATTCACACAAACATATGTGCATTGGCATATATACACTTCACTTATTTGCACACATATATGCAACGCAGACATTGTAACACAAAAAAATACATATGTCCCATCACCTTTTCTTCCTCTGTCTTTTACACTCCAACCACATAAAATCATAGTAGAAAAAGAGAACCTATGTTATCAGGATGCATGGAAAAATGCCTTTGCAGGATCCAAGATGATGACCTTCTGAGTGGTCTCAGAAGGGCTCTCTAGAGCCCCTAGAGGATTTAGGCAGGTGAGCTTCATGGTCAAGGACATGATCTCAACATGCATATGTTGCAGACCTCCCCTTTTGGGGAGGATGGAGCCCACACTTTCTTCCTCTTTCCCCTTAGCCATCCTCACAACCAGCCTGCATCCTCCCCATGCTGGAAGAGGCCAGGATCAAGCCCTCCTTGGCCTTCCCAGGGGTGGTCAACAGCATCACTAGAGCCAGGGAAAAGAAGCCTGGGGAGTCCATTTCTACACAGCCCACCCAGGCCCAAAGCCTTTATCCAGAGCACATACAGGGGTTCATGCTCACCCACACCCAGCAGTGGGGGAAACCAGTTTGTTTGGAGCCTGTACCCAGAGACAGCAGCTATAGGAACACTGGGCTTCCAGGGAGTTCCAGCCTCTCCCCTGTGCCACGTCCCCTACTATGAAGGTACCTGTAGTGGAGGGAGGGTAGGACAGGCCCTGTGGGCCATGGGGGTCCAGACCTGACTCAAATAGCCAAGGCTCTGTCTTGGGTTGTGGCAGGAGGTGAGCCTGACAGCATGGCCTCACCACAGGGACCAAGATGCCTGGCCTGGGCTGAGTGGCTTGACCTGACACCTTCCAGAATGCCTCATATCAGGCCCATCTCATCACCCAGAAGCTCAAAGGGCCCCTGTGAAGTAGGTGGTAGCAGGTCCTTCTAGCTCTGAGCGTGGGTTTTCAATGGTGGAACTTCTCTCTCATTCTGTCTTTTCTGACAAGTCCTCTTGTCATCCTGCTCCTTGGGTTTTTTTTTTTAATATTTTATTTATTTATTTGACAGAGAGAGAGACAGTGAGAGAGGGAACACAAGCAGGGGGAGTGGCAGAGGGAGAAGCAGGCTTCTCGCTGAGCAGGGAGCCCCATGCGGGGCTCGATCCCAGGACCCATGACCTGAGCCGAAGGCAGACGCTTAACCGACTGAGCCACCCAGGCGCCTCCTGCTCCTTGTTTTTAATCCCCATTTCCTTGCATGTTTCAACTTTTTCTCTTTGTTCTACCCCTGCCCTGCTTCTCTCTCTCTCCCTCTCCCCATCTTACTCTCTGATCTCTCTGTCTCTGTTTCCCTCTCTGTCACTCTGCTTCTCTCTTGATCTAGGTATGTCTCCCACAATCTCCCTCTTCTTTGTCTTCTGTTTCCAGCTTCTCTATACTGGCAAAGTCAGTGAAGATATATCTCCAGGACACTTCATTCTGAAAGTTTCTGCAACAGACTTGGATTCTGATACCAATGCTCAGATCACATATTCTCTGCATGGTCCTGGGGCAGATGAATTTAAGCTGGATCCTCATACAGGTGGGTTTCCTGAGCTTCAAGATCAAGCTGAGAACTTAATGAATACCAGTGCCCAATACCATGTTAGGTTCCTTGGAGAAGAAACAGGAATTCACCTACCCATCCATCCGTTTACTCAGCAAACATATTGGTACCATGTGCCAAGCATTGCACTAGATGGTGGGGACATAATCAACAGACAGATAAGATCTGGGTCTTGTGGGAAAGGCAGTCATTGAATCAGTGGTTTGAAATGTGCTGAGTTAAGAAAAAATGCAGGATGAAGGGGAGGTTCGACAGGAGCGGGGAGGGAGGCTTAGGAGCAGAGTTAAGGGAGTAGTAGGGATGGACGCTCAAGGCAGAAGGAGAATTTATACAAGGACTTTGTTTTAGGAAAGAGTGCATACATCTGAGGTCCTGATGGAAGGCCAGAAACTGGTGCACAGAGGGGAGGAGAGAGGCCAAAGGGTGGGGGTGAGGGGTGCACACCCCTCCTCTAGAGGGGTTTAGGCAGATGAGCTTCATGGTCAAGGACATGATCTCAACATGCATATGTTGCAGACCTCAATGTATTATTGTAAAAATCCCAAGAGATGAAGTATATAGAAGTCTAGCCCAGGTCTGGCACATAATAAGAGTTCAGTAGATGTGGTTGCCATTGTCATTATTATTAGAGGACAAAGCAAAAGGTGGAAGCAGAGAGCCCTGCAGGGTAGACCACTAATGCCTGGGAGAGGTTGGGCTGTGAGAGTCTGATGGAGAAGACAGGGTGAGGTCTGCTTTCTTTGGAAGAGCAGCCCCACAGTGGGATCCCTGTCCTGCTGCTACAGGCAGCACAGAAGGCCCAGGTCACAGAGGGCCAGCTGCTGACACTTGACTAGGAACCAGTAGCTCAAAGGATGGCTTGGAGATTCCTGAGCAGGGAGGTGGCAGGTGAGAATGGTGTCCCAGGAAGCTGTCTGGATAGATAGGAGACAACACTGTCCTTTCTCATTCCAGCATGGGCATGCTGATTCACCCCAGGTAGGTTACCTAATCTCTCTCTGCTGCTGTTTATTCAGCTGCAGGATGACTGGTGAGGTCTTAAAAAAGAAAACTGGGTGTTTTTTCTCAATATGGAAAGAATACATGCTCATTTTACAAAAATTCAAACACTGCAGGCATGTATTACGCAGAAATTGGAAAGTCTATATGATAACCAGGCCCTCCTCAAAGATAAGCACTCTAGAATACTATTTTGTGACTTACTTTTTTTTCACATAGCAATACCTTGGAGGTTATAAAAAGGCATTACATAAAGCGCTATCATAATTCCTTCTGGGTTGCACAGTATTTTACTGTATGGCTAAATCATGATGTATTCAACCAGTCCCTTTTAGAAAGACATACAGGGTATTTTCAGTATGCTGCTATTATAAACAATGCTGGAGAGAATATCTTTATATATACATTTTTATCCTTGGGTTGATTATTCTGTAGGATATATTCCTAGATGTGTAATCGTGGACCAAAGGATATGTGTTGTTAGAAATTGCCTCCTTGCCCTTTAAAAATGTTGTGCCTCTTTGTAGCTTGTTGGTGAGGATCTTAAATTGATGATGTGGGGGTGGAGTGCATTTGGAGAATTAGAGAGGTAGGCAGGTGTGGAACTGAACTTCTTTCCTAACTGTATGTAGGTAGGACTGACCCCTTTTCTTTGACCCCTTTTTGTCACAGAGTGACAAACCCCTGTGCGCCTGTGGTTGTCTCGCATAGATATCTAGAATGCAAGTGCAGGGAAACCTCACCTGCTGTCATTTCTCTGGCCAGGGGAGCTGACCACCCTTACAGCCCTGGACCGTGAGAAGAAGGATGCATATAGCCTTGTTGCCAAGGCGACGGATGGAGGTGGCCAATCGTGCCAGGCAGACGTGATCCTCCACGTGGAGGATGTGAATGACAACGCCCCCCATTTCTTCCCCAGCCACTGTGCTGTGGCTGTCTTCGACAACACCACAGTTAAGACCCCCGTGGCTGTGGTGTTGGCCCGGGATCCTGACCAAGGTGAGGAGGAGAAGGATTGGAGGCCATTTGCTCACAGGGTCACCTGGGGTGAGGGTTTGGCTCTTTGTGTGTTGCTCTGAGATGTAGCAAGGACTCTGTCTCCTTGCTGAGTGTATGAACACTCACAAGAGGAAAATGTCTGCCCAGAAACCGCATACCTAAGTGCTAGGTGACAAAAGATTTGGCCGGTACAGGGCCTTTCAGCCTCATTGATTCTCACTGGCTGTCAGGCCTGGAGCCCTTTCAATTCTGCCATTTACCCTCAAGGACACTTTAAATACAAACATCTAATCTGAAATACACCAGTCGGAACTATTCAACTCCAATTAATTTGTCACAGGAAAGGAATTTTTGGCACAAACTCTATTAAGCCTATTAAATTCCTTGATCCATTTTCTAGACAATAAAGTGGAATCACTTTCAGTATTTTACATTTGAATTTTAATGACATTATTTGCACTAGAGTTAATTCCTTTTCTTTAGAATTGACGAGGCAAATTAGATTCATGCACGAGTATTTGTTCCGTATTGTACCAATTATAACTTCTGCTACCATGAAGCACTTTGTGTCTGCATATATATGTGTATATATATTTTTATATATACAGTACATATGTCCAATTTTCTTGAGTTTTTGCTTGGCATTGAAGGAGATAGGAGATTTTTGGAGGGATGTAGGGGTTCTAGAGAGGGCAAATAGAGCAGAGGCATCTAATGGCTACAAGGCCCGGTAGTGCTCACTAGCTTGTACTTGCACACTCCCAGGGACAGGAAGCTCCCTACTTCCTAGGCAACTACTCACCTACCTTCCATGGTACCCCCTACTTCCTAGCAGCTCCCTACCGACCTTCTGTGGTACCTCACATAATTATCAGGTGCTACGTATTTTGAGCTGGCAACCACCAGTCCTTGTCCGGCCTTTTGTAGTCACACACATCTCCTAGACTTCCGCCCACGACAGCCCTTCCAAGGCGGGCAGGTGGTGATTATCTGCTCTAGCCCTAAGCTTTCCTATCTGGGTGAAGGAGACCTAGTTTCTTCAATTACATGCTTCTGCTCACACCCTCTTTCTAGGACACATCCTGTGGCCTTGCACCAGTTTACCATTAACCCTTCAAAACTGTTATTATTCTAATCCAAATATTCCACTCAGATATTCCAAACGTGGCCTGACCAGAAGCTCCCTCTCTGTAGAAAAATTATGGTCTCTCCAGAAAAATGTATATATGGGGGAATTGCATGGTATGTGCATTTAATTTATGTAAATTCCCCTATTCTAATAGGCAGTTCCTGCCACCATTCCACCAAAAGGGTGTGTGTCCCCATGTGTATGTGAGATGTGATTCCACCAAAAGGGTGTGTGTCCCCATGTGTATGTGAGATGTGATTCCCTCAGGCTCAGAGCATGCACTCCTCCCACTGGGTGAGGATCTCACCGCTGAGCATTCAGTACTGGCGTTCTTCATACACAAAGACCACCACTGCTTCATCTAGTTACACAACCAAAGAACATAATAGAATCTGAGTCAAAGGTGAAGAAACACTGCATGTTTTGATTTGCTAAGAACTTTCCATGGGTATGTGTGTTTCCTTAACTTTTTATTTTTTCTTAATTTTATTTTTTTTAAGATTTTATTTATTTGACAGAGAGAGACACAGTGAAGGAGGGAACACAAGCAGGGGAAGTGGGAGAGGGAGAAGCAGGCCTCCTGCGGAGCAGGGAGCCAGACGCGGGGCTCGATCCCAGCACCCTGGGATCATGACCTGAGCTGAAGGCAAACACTTAACGACTGAGCCACCCAGGCGCCCCTCCTTAATGTTTTATTTTGACATAATTATAGGCTTATAGGAAGTTGCATAAATAGTACTGAGAGACCCCTGCACCCTTCCCCCAGCTTCCCCCAATGGTGGCATTTTAGTTGTCGCAGGAAATTGGTACTGGGACATGACTGGTAACTCGACTATAAACCGTATTCAGATTTCACCAGTTTTTATGCACTCATTTGAATGTGTGCATGTGAGCGCATGGCTTTATGTGCATAGTTCTATTCAATCTTATCCCACATAGAGTGTCGTGTAACCACCACCACCATCAAGATATAGAATTGTTTTATCACAACCAAGGAACTCGCTATAGATGGTTTTGACCTTGCACAATTTTCACTTTATGAGCTGGCCTTGGACTCTAATCCCCACATAAACATTTTCAGATAATTTTATAGGTTTGCAGATGCCCTACCCCCAGGAACCTTTCTGTGAGGCCTTGAAACCCCTGGTGAAGAATCTCCCACTGAGAGATTCTCACTCTTAACGCAGCCTGAGCATGTTAGCCTTTATGGGGACCCTCCATTCCAGGCCCTCCTGTGGCTAGATGGGGCCAGAAGTCAATATGAACCATACCCTTGGTCTCCCCAACAGGTGCCAATGCCCAGGTGGTTTACTCTCTGACGGACTCTGCCGAAGGCCATTTTTCCATTGAGGCCACCACAGGTGTGATTCGGCTGGAGAAGCCACTACGGGTCGGGCCACAGGAAGCGCTGGAGCTCACTGTCCGTGCCTCTGACCTGGGAACCCCGAAACCACTGTCCACTCTGGGCACAGTCACTGTCTCAGTGGTAGGCCTCGATGACTATCTGCCTGTGTTCCTGAACACTGAGCATAGTGTGCAGGTGCCTGAGGACGCCCAGCTTGGCACAGAGGTGCTGCAGCTGGCCACCCTTACTCGCCCCACTGCCGAGAAGACCGGCTACCGCGTGGTCAGCGGAAATGAGCAGGGGAGGTTCCGCCTGGATGCCCGCACAGGTGAGCCAGTGCCTGAGGCAGCCCCACCCCCTACATTCAGCTGCACACACAGGGTCTTGGGGAACAGTGACTTCTTCACACATGGGTTGTGTGTGCCCCATGCAGACCTTCCCAGGACAAAACTCCTTTGGTTTTTCTTCACTCTGCATCTCTCCAGGTCCCAAGTCCCTCTTCCACCCTGGGGCCAGCTTATGTGGGGACCCCCTTTATTCCTCCACGTCCCCACCCAGGATGCTTGGCAACCCACTCTCCTCCCACAGTTTGTAGCTGGTGTAGATGTCCCAGCTCAGGCCCAGCCCCTGGAGGCTGAGGCCACTCTCTGACCTTGGCTGACAAAGCACTTGCTGGAATCTAGGGCATAAGCTTCCCAAGGGCAGGGCTACCTGCTTCCCTCCTACAGCCCTTCCCAAATATCCCAGCACCCCTGACATTCCCCTTATTCTCATGAAAAGAACTAGGAAATGGTCTCTTCTTTCCCCCTAGCCACAGAAGAGTCTAAGTCAGACTCACAGAACCTCGTGGAAGGGCCTCAGAGGCTGCCCAGGTCAGATTCCTCCCCACAGCACCCTTGCAATGGTACTCTCTACCTCCCAGAGCAGCTGTCTTATCATTAAGCAGTACTTTTAAATGGTTGTACTATGGAGAATTTAAACATAAAAAATAGAGAGAACAGTGTAATGAACCCCACGTTCCCATCACCCAGCTTCAGGAATTGTCAACGTGTGCCCGTCTGATTTCACATTTGCCCTTCGCCACCACCCCCATGCACACATAATTGCATTTGGTTGATAGGCAGTATTTTAAGTCTCTTTAAATCTCTAACATTTTCCTCCCCCTCTCTATTTCCCCCACCATCTAACTAATGAAACTTGGGTCATGTGTCAGGCAGAACTTTTTCTATTTTGGATTGAATACTGGCTATATCTTTTTGATGTCATACATCTCTTTAGCCCCTATATTTCTTATAAATGACATTTGGATTAACGATCTTGATCAGGTTCAAGCTTAATTTTGTGGCAACAGTGCTTCATAAATGATGCTGGGCTGTACTTGTCACTATGTCGGGAGGCATATAACTGATAGGTTTTTTCTGAGGTTAAGATTGACGATGGGCTTGCGTGTTGTCAGCCTGACCCATCCATTATAGAGTCCTTCATCAGCTGTCCTTCTAATGCTTTTAGCAACCTTAGATGATTATTTCCTAGATATATTATTTCATTAGGGGCAGCAAAATGGTGATCTTCTGATTTTATCATTCCTCATTCATTTACTAACTGGAATTCTTTCATAAAGAAGAGTTTTCTACCATTAAATATTTGGTTATCCAAGAACAGCATGATAAATCCTTATTCTTTTCCAATTTTCAGAAAAATAAATCTATGCCCTAGTAGTTCATTGAACAATTTGGGGTATTATAAAACTCCTTATAATCTAAGTGTTCTCATTTACTAGCTGGATGAACTTGGGCAGGTCATTTACCTGTTGAGAGTATCAGATAATTCACCTAGAAAATGGGAACCACAGTTGTTCCTACTCTACAGAATTATTGATCTACATGAGAAAGATTTAATATTACAGATTTAAGTGAGATTTCAATGAAATATTATAGAAATAAATGAGGGAAACATTGGCTGTTGAGAATAACAATAAGGAAAATGAGAGGAGATGGAGGGGGAGGGGAGGGGAAGGTAATGGGGAAATATAAAACAAAGAGGGTGATGTAAGAGATGAAGGAGGAGATGATGGAGGAGAGGAAGGAAATGGTGGAGGAGATGATAGAGTAGATGATGGAAGAGAGGAAGGAGGAGATGAGGGACAAGATGGAGGACATGGTGGAGATGATGGAGGAGAAAATGGAAGAGATGATGATGGAGGAGATCTGTCTCTCTCAACCCTGTTGAGCTGCCTCTCCTGGGGTCTGGCTCAAGACCCCTCAGCTCTCTGCCTCTGCAGTCCCAAACACTTCATTGTTCTCATCATCTCTTGTTTCCTCAGGGATCCTGTATGTCAACAAGAGCCTGGACTTTGAGACAAGCCCCAAGTTCTTCCTATCCATAGAATGCAGCCGGAAAGGCTCTTCCTCCCTCAGTGACATGATCACAATCGTGGTCAACATCACTGATGTCAATGAACACCGACCCAGATTCCCCCAGGATCTGTACAGCACAAGGGTCTTAGAGAATGCCATCGTGGGTGATGTCGTGCTCACAGTAAGGACCTGCAACTTTGCCCTTCGGGGGGCATGGACTTGGGTGGGCGTCTATCCCCCCTCAGATGTCTATGAGCACGGGTTATTTATCAATTTATACACTATAGACTTAACTCTGACTTGCAGCCACTTGGCCAAACTGTTTCTCATGACAGAGGGTCTCAGGGCTATGTTTGATAAGGTCTAGATCAGTTACTGATAGAACGGGACATAGGAGAGACCCCAGAGGACCGCCAGAGGCTCCAAGATC
Organism: Callorhinus ursinus; assembly: GCF_003265705.2. Taxonomy (NCBI): domain Eukaryota; kingdom Metazoa; phylum Chordata; class Mammalia; order Carnivora; family Otariidae; genus Callorhinus; species Callorhinus ursinus. The sequence goes on from NW_027397065.1 coordinate 50,358,577, forward strand.
TGGGAACGGCCTGGAATATTAGGGTGTGTATAGGGGGAGGGGCACCAAATAACACCTCTTTGCATTTAAACACGTAATTGCTCCCAGCTACATTAGAGTGAAACCAAACTCTGTATGCCCATATTCAAGGTTCTCTATGATCCCTCTTTATTCCGCCTTCTGGTCTTAATCTGCTTCCACTCTCTAACATGTACCCTATGCTCCAACCACACAGGAAGATGTGCCTTTCCCTAAACAGTCTCTGCACTTTCACACATTCTGGGCTCCTGCCTGGAATGCTGGCTCTATTCCCAGAAGCCCTCCTTATCCTTCTGAGAGTCAGGGATGCTTTGCTAATCTCCCCAGGTAGAATTTATCACTGTGTTCTCTGTGCTCTCATAAAGCTGATCATACTTTGCCCCAAATTAGAATTACCCATAAAATTAGACATTAAACTTCCTGTGGGCATCTTCATTTTAGCACATCCCTCACCTCCTGGCTCAGGACCTAGTACCCTGTCAGTATGAGTTAATGAGTAAATGAATGAATCATGGCATGCTGAAATTATACTAGGATATAAAATGAAGAGATTCCTTTCATAGGGATGACTGTGGTCCGGGGATTGCCAGCCCAATGGCAGTCATTGGAGTGGGGACATATCTGTCCCCTTACACTCCCAGGGGCCAATGTTCCTTTCTGGTCCCTCTTGCCCTCCATTCACAACTACCCTCCCATTGCTGCAGCTGTCAGCGACTGATGAAGATGGACCTGCAAATAGTGCCATCACCTACAGCCTGGTAGGAGGGAACCAGCTCGGGCACTTCGCTGTCCACCCCAAGAAGGGGGAGCTACAAGTGGCCAAGGCCCTGGATTGGGAACAGGTGAGTCATGTGGGAGGGGCCCAATCTGAGCTAATCAGAACAGAGATATGGCCCTGATGCAAGTCCAGAGTCCTGATGAACTGTGGTCAACACCCCATGCTGACTTCTCCAGACTTGTCCTCGGCATCCCACACTTGTTTTCTCTGTGTGGTCTCTATGACCTGTGAGGCCAGAGGCAGGAGGGGGACTAAGTGACCCTTAACCTTCACTGGAGAAGGTTGGGCTAGCTTCTTTTTATTGACCAGGAATCATTAGATCATTATAATAAATTATCATTTATTGAGCACCTGCTCTGTGCCAGGAACTTTGCTAAGTGCTTTATTACACCGTGCCATTTGGTCCTTAAAATAATCCTAGGGTGTGGGTCCTAACAGCCTCACGGATGTTTAGTCACCTTCCCAAGTTCGCACAGCTGGTAAGTGGTGGAACTGGAAATCAAACCTATTTCTTTCTGACTCCAAAACCTGGGCTCTAAAATAGCATGGGTGGGTAGTGGGGGTGGGCATAGGGGAGTGTCTCCATCTTATTTTTCTGAAAACATTAGTGATGAGTCATGGGGCAGAACTGAGGGGTCTTGTTGCTAACTCTCCACTGGCATCTTGCTATAGACTTCTAGCTATTCCCTGAGGCTCCGAGCCACAGACAGCGGGCGGCCCCCACTGCATGAGGACACAGATATTGCTATCCAAGTGGTTGATGTCAATGATAACCCACCGAGATTCTTCCAGCTCAACTACAGCACCTCTGTCCAGGTACATTTGAGCTTCCAAAGACATCCTGAAGCCTTCCTCCCTTCGTTTCCCTCCTAGTGGATGGTGCTTATCACTGGTATCAGTCTACCAAAACAGTGGCTGTGACCTTGCCACTGATATCCCTAATGGCAACACAGCCTGCTAAAGGGGACTATGAATTATGGAATTAAAAATAATCAGGCACTGTGCTAGGCATTTCCACATCCATTACCTCATTTGGGACTCACATAGCTGCATGAAGCAGGTAGTACAGTAGTTCCCCCTTATCCATGGTTTTGCTTTCTGTGGTTTCAGTCAGGCTGACCCCTAGTCAACCACAGTTCAGAAGCTGATGATCCCTCTCTGACGTATCATCAGAAGGTCAATAGTAGCCTAATGTACACCACACATTCTGTGTGCCTATGTCATTCATCTCACTTCATCTCACCACATGGGCATCTTACTATCCTCGCATCATCAAAAGAAGAATGGGGGAGTACAGATACTTTGAGAGCGGGAGACCACACTCACATAACTTTTATTATAGTATATTGTTATAATTTTCTATTTTGTCATTAGTTATTGCTGTTAATCTCTTACTGTGCCTAACTGATAAATTAAAGTTTATCACAGAGATGTATGTATAGCATTCATGCTTTCAGACATCCACTAGGGGTCTTAGAACATGTCCCTGTGGATAAGGAGGCCTACTCTGCCCACTTTACAGATTTTTTAAATGTAGGTGCAGAAATGTGCCATAGCTAGAATGTGGCAAATTTGGGATTTAAACCTAGATGATTTTCCAGATCGCCAAACTATTTCCACCATACCAGTGGTTTACAAATGGGATCTGGAGAGAGCCTAGGGATTCAATGGGAATTATGACCATAAGAGGTGAGGGAGGTGAGGAAGAGGATAGGAAGGCAGAATCCTGGGTCCTGCTATGTATCAGCCAGAGTCTCTCCACTTTTATTTGTTTGTATATTATTAGTTAGGATGCTTTGACTGCCAATAACAGATTATCTGACTAAAATGTCATTCAATAATAAGGGCTTATTTTTTTCATATAACAAAAGGTATGATGGTAAGAAGTTCTATTCCAGAACTGGTTATTTCAGCAGAAAAACAGTATCACAGCTTTGGGCTAGCTTCTTTGAAATTCCCTCACCTTCTTTCTCATGGCTGCTGCAGCTCCAGCATCACATCCTTGTCTAACCATCTTCAAAGACAAACAGAAAAGGACTTCCCCCCACCCCAGGCTCTGTTTTTTATCAAAGAAAGTTTCTCAGAACCCTCACGTGGTTGACTTCTCCAGTGATCAGAATAAGATTACACGGGTGCCTGGGTGGCTCAGTTGGTTCAGCGACTGCCTTCGGCTCAGGTCATGATCCTGGAGTCCCGGGATCGAGTCCCGCATCGGGCTCCCTGCTCAGCAGGGAGTCTGCTTCTCCCTCTGACCCTCCCCCCTCTCATGTACTCTCTCTATCTCATTCTGTCTCTCAAATAAATAAATAAATAAAATATTTAAAAAAAAAAGAATAAGATTACACGATCACCATTACATCAAAAACTGGCACAGGGAATCAGATTTTATAACTGACTTAGACCAATCACAGTCCATCTCTCTCCTTTTTATTTTTTATTTTTTGAGAGGGAGAGGGAGAGAGCATGAGTGGGGAGGGGCAGAGGAAGAGAGAATCTTAAGCAGGCTCCACGCTCAGCATGTCACTGACATGGGGCTCAATCTCACAACCCTGAGATCATGACCTGAGCTGGAATCAAGAGTTGGACACTTAACCAACTTGAGCCTCCCAGGTGCCCCAGTCCATCTCCTCTTAATAAGGGCATATCTTTTGTGAGGATATTGCCACCCCACAAAAGTCAGGTTTTGTAAGAAAAGAAGGAACGAATGCCTGTTGGATAGGCAACCATTAATTTCTGTCCATAAGATTCTGTTTGTAGATAGGGTTTTGTTGCAAAAAAGATACAGATACTGAATCCCTATGTTATAGAACAGAGACTGGAATGATATCCAGGGAATCAATTTTTCTTAGTTGCATGCTTACTCATTTTTAAATTTTCTCATTGAGTTGGGTGTTCCATTGGTCTTCTAAGCAGGAAACCATTTATAGGTGTTCAGTTGACCCTATGAATCACAAAACTTCCACATGGATCCCAGGCACTAACTAATTTATGTACATGAATTATATCACCTATGTGACCTTGGGCAAGTCACCTTCTACAGGATAAAGGGACTCTAAGGACCCTTCCTGCCTTAATGGGCTTTGTTTCTTTTTTTTTTCTTTTTTTTTTTAAAGTTTTCAGTTACTTTCTTTTTTTTTTTTTTAAGATTTTATTTATTCATTTGAGACACAGAGATAGAGAGAGAGAGAGAGCATGAGCAGGGAGAGAGGCAGAGGGAGAAAGAGAAGCAGGCTTCCCACTGAGCCAGGAGCCCGATGCGGGACTCGATCCCAGGACCCTGGGATCATGACCCGAGCTGAAGGCAGACGCTCAACCATCTGAGCCACCCAGGCGCCCCTTAATGGGCTTTGTTTCTAAGACTTAGCACTGCCCTCAGGAAGCTCCTGGTCTAGACTGGCGAAGCCAACAACTAATTCACGGGCTCGCAGAATGAATGAATGATAGCTTTAAGTCCAGACATGGCCTGAGAGCAGCCAGAGTGCTGAGGACTCATCCCAGATGAGGGGATCCAGAAAGATGCAAAAGGAAGGACTGGAACTCATTTTGCTCTTTGATTTCCTGGTACTCTCTATCTCAGGAAAACTCACCCATTGGTAGCAAAGTCCTGCAGCTGATCCTGAGTGACCCGGACTCCTCAGAGAATGGTCCACCCTACTCATTCCGAATCACCAAGGGAAATGACGGCTCTGCCTTCCAAGTGACCCCTGATGGATGGCTAGTGACCGCTGTGGGCCTGAGCAGAAGAGTTCAGGAATGGTATCAGCTTCAGATCAAGGTGAGAGCTGTGTTGGGCCACTAGTGGTGACCATGGGGACATTAATGTGCTGACAAAAGCACTATAAGTCCTTCTATTATTAGGAGAAAATGTACAGAGCTCTTACTAGGTGCTGGGCACTGGGTTAAGTGCTTCACATGCATTATTGCATTAAACCCTCACAACAGGCTTTAGGGGGGTACAGTTAGCACCCCCACTTTACAGAGGTGGTAACTGAAGCACAGGGAGGTTGAGGGACTGGGTTAAAGTAATACTACCAATAAGTGGCAGAGGTGGGTTGCCTCAGACCAAATACTCTGACCCTGGAGCCTAACCTCTGAATTCCTCATAGCTTCCGGGCAGAACAACAAACACCCTCACCCTGGCTCTAGCTCCTTGAATTTGGCCAGGACAGCTCTCTGAACCTCACAGCAACTGGTGTGGGGTCCAAACTGGAGAAGATATACATGTTTAGGGGGTCATGGTGGTATTGCAAAGGGTAGAGTAAGAATAGCCGAAGGGAAGTGGTCAAGATGGTAGTTAAACATTTCTTCTTCATTTCATTCCCTCAAAATCCCTTTCCTAAATCTCAAGTCCTAGTGGACCCTGTTATTCTGTGAACTTCTCTGGGCTCAGGATGATATATCCATCCATTCATCCAGCCAGCCAGTCAGTGATTTGCTGTCTTTCAACAAATATTGAGCAGCCATCCTGTGCCAGGCCCTCTGCTTGCTGCTAGTAATACAGCAGGGGGAAAGAAGGCGATGATCCCTGTCCTTGTGGGCTTTTGATTCTAGTCATGGAGATGAACCATAAACAAATGAAGAAAGAAAGTGCCTTATGAAAGGCACAGAGGAGACATATTCGGAGGGTGGCTCCCCTCGTGAGGAAGGGACATTTGAGCTGGGACCTGAGAGGAGCCAGCTGTGTGAAAAATGGGCAGGAGAGTGTCACAGGCAGGAACAAGATAAGCCAATTCTTGAGTTGGGAAAGAGCTTGAAGTGGCCTGAGATGGGGCCAATGTGGTCAGCATAGTGATCCTAAGGGTAATAAAGCTGAAGAGATGGGTTGGGTAGATCATGGAGGCCTCATAGCTTGGGTGACCACACTACCTGAGGTCCAAACTGTGATGCACTTGAGAGGGAGAAAAGCACTAAAAATAGTTCATTGGTGACCACTGAGCCACAACGGGATCAATTAGTGAAAATCAAGACTGATCTGGGCAAACCAGGAAATTATAAGCCTTGGTAATATTTTTAGTATTACTTTCAATCCCAGTGGGAGAGAGTGGTGTGGAAACCTTGAGCAGATAACAAAGATGCAAGAAGTGGATAGACTAGGGGCAAGCTCTGCATGGAAATAAACAGGAGTTGGTGATAGACTGGATATGGGGAGAGAGAGAAGAATCAGGGGTGAGTCCCAGGTTCCAGACTCTAGTGAAGACTGGGCGGGTGTGGCCATTGCTGAGGCTGGAAAGAGAGTGAGGTGGGGGAAGGACAGGTTTATGGGGGTAAAATGAGGACTCCGTTTTGCACATGTCACCTTTTCGGTGCCCATGAGACATCGACATGAAGGTGTCCAGTAGGTAGTTGGGAATGGAAGTCTGCAGCTCAGAGGACAGGTGTGGGCTAACATAGAGGGTTCTCAGAGCGAAGGGCATGGACCCGATTGCCTAGGAAACGATGAACTCTGTCTCCCGACCCAGACAATCGCTCAGTAACTATCGGCATCACCATCTCTTGTACGTGTCCTGTATTTCCACTTTTGTTCACTGGGAGGCACTAGAGGCTAGCAAAGACCTACCCGGACACAGGTAGGAGGACAGATTCTGCTCTGGCCTTACCTCCCATATGACCTTGGGCGAGTTACTTGACCTCTTTGAGCCTAAGTGATAGCTTTTGTAAAATGGGAGACTTTGTGGTATCTATCTCCTAAGAAAGGTTAAGGTTACAGTTAGGGTTGATAGGATATCTCATATCATGCATCAGAAGCATTAGAAGTGACCAGCATACAGTCTGCACTCAGTTGATGCCAGCTGTAAGTTATACTTAGCAGTAGTATTAATTATTGCTGTTGCTATTGATATCCCACCTGTGTTATGCACAAATCCCAGCACTAAGTGTAATTTCACAACTTGTTCGCCCACTCAAAGCACTGGAATACACGTGAACAAGATACTCCTTGTAGGGAAAGTTGTGGAGACCCCTGGCGACAGCTGGGAAAGTGATCAAGTCACTGAAGGAAACTTCGTCCTTGCTAATCTGGACAGAAAGTTGCAGAGACGCTTGGCAAAATATGAAAGGGAAAGGCACTTTTTATTTACATTCTTTTCCTTGCTTAACTGAGGTCATAGCACGGCCTTGTTAAAACCTTCAATGGCTTTTCATGGCTCTGACATAAAACCCAACCTTGTGCTCCTCAGCCCATCAGTGACGGGGTGGCCTCCCTTGTGCCCCCCTCTGGTCCTCAGCCCTGCCCACTCGCTCCAGCAGCCGTGGCCCTTCCGCCCCGTCAAGCTCACCACATTCTTTCTACTCTGGGGCTGGTCACTTGCTGTTCCCTTTGTCACCTCCTCTCCTTACCTCTTCTCATCCCTTAGGACTCAGTTCAAGGGTCACCTCTTCCTCAAGTGTCACGACTTCCCTTCCACCTGATCTGAGTTAGGACCCTTTCACTCTTCAGATTTCTGTCCCATGCTCCATTTATCTCCTTCACAGCACTTTATCCATGTCTGACATTCTCTTGTTTATTTGGTAACGTATTGACGGTCTCTTTTCTCCCGATCACAGCAGAGGGCCTGGCCTGTAGAAAGCACTCAGTAAGTACTTGTTGGCTGACCTGAAGAGGCAATGCCCACCCTGACCCCAATCACATAGTAAAGGGGGATCCCAAAGAGAACCTCCTTTGGCTGACAGGGGCCACGAAGGATGCACACTGGAATCATGAAGAGACATTTGATGACTCACTTAAGGAATGAGACAGAATGAGGGACGTTGGAGAGGAAGGAGGCACGAGTGCGAGTGGCTGGAGAGACTTGGGAAGAGGCTCAGAGAGCTGTCAGATGAGGAAACGGAGTTAAGTTTTACTGTGAGGTATGGGATATAACTCCCTCCACAAGACCTTCAGTGCTTTGGAGTTATTGTCCTCTTTTTTGATTGTGACGACATGCTGAGCCTGGCCTCAAGCAGAGAGACGTGGTTGCCCCAGGAGGCCCAGACTTGTTCGGGCCACAGACAGCTGCAGTCCTGGGGTAATAACAGTGCTTGTTTTGCCCACAGGTGTCAGACAGTGGCATCCCTCCCCTCTCGTCTTCGACATCTGTCAGAGTCCATGTCACGGAGCAGAGCCACTACCCACCCTCCGCCCTCCCACTGGAGATCTTCATCACCATCGGGGAGGAGGAGTTCCAGGGTGGCATGGTGGGCAAAATCCATGCCACAGACCGAGACCCACAGGACACGCTGACCTATAGCCTGGCAGGAGAGGACACCCTGGCCAGGCACTTCTCAGTGGGCGCCCCCGATGGCAAGATTATCGCCGCCCAGGGCCTGCCTCGTGGCCGCTATGCATTCAACGTCACAGTCAGTGATGGGAGCTTCGCTGCCACTGCTGGGGTCCACGTCCATGTGTGGCATGTGGGGCGGGAGGCTCTGCAGCAGGCCATGTGGATGGGCTTCCACCAGCTCACCCCAGAGGAGCTGGTGAGCGACCACTGGAGGAACCTACAGAGGTTCCTCAGCAACAAACTGGACATCAAACGAGCTAACATCCACCTGGCCAGCCTTCAGCCTGCAGAGGCCACAGCTGGGGTGGACGTGCTCCTGGTCTTTGAGGGGCATTCTGGAACCTTCTACAAGCTCCAGGAGCTGGCATCCGTCATCACTCGCTCAGCCAAGGAGATGGAGCACTCGGTGGGAATTCAGATGAGGTCAGCCATGCCTGTGGTGCCCTGCCAGGGCCCAAGCTGCCAGGGTCAAATGTGCCAAGAGACAGTGCACCTGGACCCCAGGGTGGGGCCCACGTACAGCACAGCCAGGCTCAGCATCCTCACCCCGCGGCACCACCTGGAGAGGAGCTGCTCCTGCAATGGTGAGGAATGGGCTTCCCCAAGACAATCAGCACTGTAGGGCTCAGCCAGACTGACTGTAGGGATGGAGATCCCAGGGAGGCCCTGTGGGGTAGTAAGAGGGGAGTTTCAGCAGGGCTAAAGGCCACAGGCCACCACGGGATGGGTAGTGGCCTCACAAAATCTAGTCATGGAATAGCACCCTGTTTCTGGCCACTTTTTGGAGTTTTGAAAATAACAGCAAGGATACAAGAGGCAGTTAGCATGATGACTGAAAGCACACACTCTGGCATCAGACTGCCTGGGTTTAAATCCCAGCTCTGCCACTTGCGAGCCAAGTTACCTTAGGGAAATTATGTAGCCTTTCTGTGTCTTTGGGCTGTTATAGGGATTAAATGAGTACTAAATATCAGGGGCTTGCTTAGAAAAGTGCCTGATATAGAGAGGAAGTGGTCACTAACATGAGTTACTAATAGTACTAATAGTACTACAGCCTGGTGGCTATAACCTTAAGACTTAGCTCAGGTTTTAACTCCAGCTCTATCTCTTACTAGCTGTGTAACCTTGGGTGGGTTACTAAATCTTCTGAGCTGTAGATTTTCATCTATAAAATAATGAAAATATTATCATCTGCCTTCTGGAGTTGGCTTGGGGAGTAAATTACTTAATGGATATAAAAGCACTTAGCCTTTGGCCCATAAGCACCCTGTCCATGATGGCCGTCATTCACATGGTAGCAGCCGTTGCTAGAAGGACTCTGCCATGTGCCAGGCACTGTATATGTTACCTAAACTAATTGGCACCAACACCCTACAAAGCAGGGTCATTAGTTCTAACTACAGTTGAAACTGAGGGATGGGGATTGCATTGGTTTACCTGAAACTGCATAGCCTCCGGTGAAGGGCTGGTTATCTAAATACCTGTATGTCCCACTCTAAGGCCTGAGCTCTTCACTGAGCTCTACAGGAAGTCAGTTTCTTCCTGAGCTCTTCACTGAGCTCTACAGGAAGTCAGTTCCTTCCTGCAGACTCACTCCAGTACCCCTGGCATCAAGAATCCATGCCCTGGACCAGCTCAGGAGCATTGGCAAAACGAAAATGACACTGTGTCCCGTTCACCATCGCCCCCTGCCTGGCCTACCCTTTATGGGCTCCCCCTGTTTGCATTAGGGAAATTCTTTCTCTAAAGATTTGTAGACTTTCTCCAGGTCCCACTGTATGTTGGCTGGGTGAGCTACTCTTGGTGTGTGCGTGTGTTTATGGGGCAGGGTGGGGGTGGGGGAGTGCTTCCCTTCTGTGTCTCTTGCTCCAGAGTTGCCTGCAAAGAAAGCTGTGATGGCTGAAGGTTCTCTCTTGGTCACCTCGCTCCAGAGAGCAGAAGTTCTAAAATTCATGCTTGTGCAACATCATCTAGGGAGTGTTTTTTTTTTTTCAATTAAGAACTCATTTATTACGCTCTATTAAACCAGTGATCTACTGACACAAGATATGAACATAAAGTACAATTTAGTGTTTAAAATAGTACAGTGAATTAAATTTATCATGGACTGTTAGCTCATTGGAAGAGTTGACAAAGATGATTTTTTTTGTGCAACCCAAGAAGAGTGTCTTATATGAACTTCCACTAAAGAAGAAATATGAAGTGAAAAAAAGTGGAATGCCAACAACTTAGTATGAGAAACTACATTATAGAACCATTATTCTGCCTCATAAAACTGGAAAACAGGAGAGAAGGAAAACATATTACATGTACATTGGTGGAAGACAGTAACATCATTCATTCAGTTAGTATTTGTGACACACCTGCTCTGGGCTCTCTGCTAAGTGCTAACAACGGGGAGTGTGATTTTAAAGAGACCTGCTCCTGGGTGTCACCTCCAAAGTGTATTATTCAGAAGGTCTTGAGTGAGGCCTAGAATTGGCATTTTTTATGAAGTATTTTATTTTAATTAGCATACAGTGTTGTATTAGTTTCAGGTGTACAATGGAGTGATTCAACAATCCTGTACATGACTCAGTGCTCATCACGATAAGTGTACTCTTAATCCCCTTCACATATTTCACCCATCCCCTATCCACTCCCCTCTGGTACACCATTAGTTTGCTCTCTGTAGTAAGAGTCTGTTTCTTGGTTTCTCTCTCTCTCTCTCTCTCTCCTTTGAATTGGCATTTTTAACCAGCACCTCAGGCAATTCTGAACCAGGTGGTCCAAGGGCTGTACTTTGAGAAATACTAGAGAGGCTGGCTCACCAGAATCACTTGGAGGAGAGGGTTTTGTTGTTTTCAAAAACATTTTGGTGAAATTCATATGGCATACAGAAAGGTCCATGTGCTATAGTGTACAGCTCAACTAGTTTTCACAAACCGTGTAACTGGCACCTATACCAAGGATCACCATATGTAACTGGCACCTATACCAAGGATCACCATATGACCAGCTTCTCAGGAGCACACCCATCACAGGGAGATTTTTATGCAGATTCTCATGTGCCTCCAGAACTACTGAGTCATACTCTCTGAGGGTAGAGCCTGGCATTCTGTATTTTAAAACTCCCTCCAGCTGATCCTGATATTCAGCCAGGTCTGGGAATTCCTAGACGATCTAGATCATCTTCAATATCCCATCCAGTAACGACCTACTACAACAGAATTGCCCACAGCAAAGAGTTTTAGATCTAAGGTGTGACAGACTCTTAGAATCTTGAAATTCTATGCGCCTCAGGCTTCCTGGTGCTTCTTTCTCCTCTTGGCTTTTGTTCTCTCTCTTCAACAATCTGGGGTATCTGGGGCCTATACAGCTCCTCCCCTTGCCTGACCATTGATAAGCTTATTCACACTGAGGTTTTAGGGATTTAACAACTGAACTCATTTCTGGGGAGGGTAGTGCTTAATATACATAACTCAGCCTTCCCCAAGGCGGGCTGCAGAATGCTATTTCCTAGGGCTTGGAAGACGTAGTCCACATAAGATGGTTCCATGGTTGAATAAGCTGGAGAAAGTCAAGTTGAAGTGGAGCCTCCTGATTCTGCAACTATGAGCTAGCAGCTGCTACGGGGGGGTGGGGGGGCACATGCAGGACTTCCCAGAACTTTGCACCCCTTCCTTGATCGCACTGCCTCTCGACCTCTCAGCAACGCTTCATCTGGTTACATGCTTCTCAAATGGTTACACTCCTAATTGCAAAGGGGAGATCTTGAGGCAAATGACCTTTGTGGTATTCCTGAAATCACACATATATGCAGAATCCTCTTCAATTCTGCTTCCTTCTTTCCCCCGGTGATGTCAGAAATAACACAGAAACTATGTAGGATAGAAATTTTGATTTCCACACATTTCATCGGTAACATTTCTGGCTTGATCCTTGCTTTCTTAATGGGCTCAAGCTCATAGTTCCTGACTCAAGCTGGGACCCAAGGCAAGGGTCTTTGGGGCCAAAAGAAGGTGTGCAGTGTGATGGCCTCTGTCTGGCTGCATTACCTGTCTGGACAGGTAACTCCCACCCACCAAGAAGCCTCACTTCTTCATCTATAAAATGTGAGCAATGTCACCCAAGGGTTGAATGAGACAAAGTCAGTTGGAGGACTTTGTGGGGACCACTTCATGGAGAGCTGACATCTCTGGTTGCTTCTACAGGTACTGCCACAAGATTCAGCGGACGAAGCTTTGGGCGGTACAGCCTTCCTGAGGCACAGAACTGGTACATCCATTTCCACCTGAAAACACTCCAATCACAGGCTATTCTCCTGTTCAGCAATGAGACAGTATACGTCTCCCTGAAGGTAAGGCACTGCCAGCCTGAGAGATTTCACGTGGGCATGCCAGGCTAGGGAGGTGGGGACAGCCTGAGGAACAGCCATGAAGCCCAATTTCTGGCAAAGAAAACCCTGCGTGGTTTTCAGGGATGCTGGTGTGACTATTGGGTTAAGACACAAGACTTTCCGGGGCACCTGGGTGGCTCGGTCGTTAAGCGTCTGCCTCCGGCTCAGGTCATGATCCTAGAGTCCTGGGATCGAGCCCCGCATCAGGCTCCCTGCTCAGCGGGAAGCTGCTTCTCGCTCTCCCACTCCCCCTGCTTGTGTTCCCTCTCTCACTGTGTTTCTCTCTGTCAAGTAAATAAATAAAATCTTAAAAAAAAAAAAAAGACATAAGACTTTCCAGTTGTGATGGCCCAAGCCCTGGACCTGGAGATATATATAGCCAAAGACAACCAGAGGTTGGGCTGCTCTGTGGGAGGAGAGAGAGCCTCTGAAGATAGAGGGAGAAATGGGAGGCCACCTAGTCATGGTGGGTTTGTTTTGTTTTATCACTTTTGCTGAGTACCAAACCAGTGTTTTCCAAGATGTGTGGAAGGCTGGCTATCACTGGGGTGCTCAAGACTACAAACCCGGCATTAAGTTACATGGAATCACATGGAAAAAAAATGAATTTTCTTTCTCATGGTCTTTCAGTCCTACTGATTACATCTTATAGAATATCTCAGTTTGCCTGTCTGATTTTAACACCTCCAACACAAAAGCCAGTCTCCCACTTTGACAAAGAACAAGGAGACTTTGGCAGCTAGTTAGAAATTAATTATTCAATAAATATTTATTGAGCATCTGCTAAGTGATAGGCACTGTTCTAGATGCTTGGGTCTCATCAGTGAATAATACAAAAATCCCTCTGAGAGCTTTCACCCTACAGGGGAAGACTGACAATAAACATAAAAATAATAACTCAAAATTATAGTTTGTCCAAATGTGATAAGTGCTTTGGCTTTAAAAAAAAAGGTTAAGGGGGATCAGGACTGTGGGAAGTTGGTATTTCAAGTAAGGTGATCAGGGAAAGCTTCACTGAGCTGGTAACTGAACCAGAATATGAAGGGGGTAAGGGAATTAGCTAGGTAGACATCTGAGGAACAGCATTCTAGGTAGAGGGAATAGCAATGTAAAAACCTCTTGGTAGGAGAATGCTTTGCATGTTTAAGGAACAGTCGAGCTGTGTATATGGACTGAGTAAAGTAAGCAAGGGAGACAGTAGTAGTAGGAGTTGAGGTCAGAGATACAATGGGATGAGGGAGTTCTATAAAGTTCTCATAGGCCATTGAAGGACTTTGGCTTTTGTTGTGAGCAAAATGGAGGGCATGAGAAGGTTTGAGCAGAGAACTGACATGACGTAACATATTCAGAAGGGTCGTCATGGCTCCTGTGTTGATAAACAACTTTAGAGAAACAAGGATAAAAGCAGAGACCCAACCAAGAGGGTACTGCGATAATTCAGGTGAGAGATGGTGGTGGTCTAGATCAGGGTAATGACAGTGAACTGGGAAGAAGAACTGAGATTATAGATAGATTCTTGAAGGTAAAAAACAACAGGACTTCCTGATGAATTTAATGAAGGCTGGGAGGGAAAGCAAGGAGTAAGATTTGGGCCTGAGTAATTAGAAGGAATGGAGTTGCTGCCAACAGACCTGGGGAAGGCTATGGGTAGAGCAGGTTTGGGGGAAGATCATAAGTTCAGTTTGGGAGATATAAGTTTAAGATGACTATTAGACTTACAAGTGGAGCTGGATAAACAAGCCTAGTGTCTGTGAGAAAGGTCTGGGATAGAGATGAAGATCTGGGAGCCTTCAGCATATACTTAGTATTGAAAGCCATGAAACTGGATGAGATCACCAAGGAGTATAGATCGAAAAGAGAGTAGACCCAAGGATTCATCCATGTGACACTCCAAATTGAGATATCTGGGGGAAGAGAAGGATCCAACAAAGGAGACCAAAAAGGTGCAACCAGTGATGTTGGAGGAAAACCAAGAGTATTGTATCCAGGAAGCTGAACGAAGAACATGTACCACGAAGGAAGGAGTGACCAGCTGATAACGTGCTGCTGAGAGGTCAAGTGAGATGGGAAGTGATATTAATCATTGGACGTGGCAACACAGAGGCCATTAAATACCCTGACACCAGTGGTTTCAGTATTGTGGTGGGTCGGTGGGTTGGGGGTAGAATTTTGCTGCAAAGAGGGAGCAAAGAAAGAAGGTGATCTCTGGTGGGAGAAGTGGGTTCAAGACAACTTTTTAAAGGATTAGAGCAATAACATCATGTTTGTGTGATGACTGGAATGGTACAGTAGAGAATGAACAAACAAAGATGTAGGGAAGAGAAAGGAGGTCAATGGAAACTTGTCCTTGAGGAGGTAAAACCAAGTACATGAATGGAGAGACTGGCTTCCACCAAAGCGTATAGATATGATGGTAAGAGTGCCTGCAAGTCCCCACCTGATTGCTGAGAGCGAGGATGGGGAGGAGAGCATCAGGGGTTTGAGGAGAGAGAGGTTGTGAAAATAGTCATCTGGGAGAGTAAACCAAGGAAGATAGCACCATAATTAGGCACCACAAAGGGCTCATTTGAAACTTGCAGTCATGAAATTAAAGGGAGATCAATAAGCAAGGCTGCATGTTTTTCTCCAGCTATGTTCAGTTCAATGATGCTCACATACAGCAGAGGGAGAGTTGGATTTTACCAGATTTGTATGTTTGCCAAACGAGTTCTACCAAGTAAGTGAGGACAGGAGTTTGGCTATGGAATTTAAGCTGGAGAAGGAGAGAGGTGAGAACCTACAGAGGCTGACAGACAATGAAAAGACGGTGGGGCCAATGGATTTATGGTCTTAGCTAAGTGAAAGGAGTGATTTAAGGACAACGTTTTGAGTCTACATACTGTAATAACAGTAAGTTTCCTTTTACGTAAATAACTGTATAGCTAGTATTCAACCAGGACAAAAATTGGGAAGGTGATGTACAAATGGCTAACTTCTGTAAAACAGTGAACTGGATTTTCAAATTTCACCCAGAGAAAGCTCTACACAACCCAGAGTGACCACAGTAGTCCTACCTCTTGGGCTGAGGTAAACTAAAATGATTTAACCCAGTGGTTCTCAGACTTGTTGATTTCAGGACTTTTTCACACTCTTAAAAATAATTGAAGATCCTAGGGAAGTTTTGTTTATGTGGGTTAGAGCTATCGGTATTTTCAGTATTAGAAATTAAAACTGAGAAATGTTAAAATCTTTATTTATTCATTTAAAAATAGCAAGAAACCTATTACATGTTGACATAAATACCATATTATTGTGAACAATAATTACATTTTCCAAAATTAAGAAAAAAGAAAAGTGACACTGTTTTACATTTTTGCGAATCTCTCTTATGTATGGCTTTATAGTAGACAGCCGGATTTTCACATCTACTTCTGCGTTCATCTGTTGTGATAGCACATGTCTGGAAATCACTGCATATTTGTGAGAGATAGAGTAGAAAAGGCAAATAATGTTTTAGGATTATTATAAAAATGGTTTCCCCTTGTGGGTCCCCTGGAAAGGTCTTGGAGACCCACTTTGAGAACTGCAGAACTGTTGAATAAGAGAGTGGGAGGGAGGGAGGTTTTTGGTGTCCTTGAGCGCCAACTTCGGGAGCACAGAAGATGGGGAGAGGCCTACAAAGAAGAATCCAGAAGAGACAGTCTTGGTCAGCAAGGCTTCTCTGGGCCTCAGTTTCCTCATCTGTGAAATGGAGATGCCATCCCTGCCTGGACCATCCCATGGAATATGGTAAGGGCCAAATGGGACCATAGAGAGAACAGCACTTTGAGGGCATTAATACTCTACAAAGACAATGCTTAGAACAGCCTTGAAAATCCCCAAACACTGCCTCTCCCACCCATGAAAATACAACCAACATTCTTTGCACTGGTAGCCTGTTAGCAGTACTTTTTATAAGGACTTCTTGGCTTTGCTGATGGCCATCTGGGTTTTCTTTGCAGCTGGCTGATGGAGTGCTCCAGCTGGAATACCGCTGCCCAGGTGGTTTCTATGGAAATCTTTCCTCTGGGCTCCACGTGAATGACCAAGAGTGGCACTCCATTGTGGTGGAGGAGACAGACACTTCCATTCGCCTGTTGGTTGACAGCTCAGGCAACGCCTCCCTTGTGCTCCCAGAGAATTGCCAGGGTCTCAGGCCTGAAGGAGACCTCTTTCTGGGTGGCCTTGTTCTCTTGCATTCTTCCCCAATTGTGTCCCAGGGTTTTGAAGGCTGCCTGGATGCGGTTGTGATCAATGGAGAGGCGCTGGAGCTGCTGGTCCATGGCAAGAAGGCATCAGCCTTGCAAGAGAGGCAGGCCCTCACCCAGTGCTGCTCACACAGCAATGACTGTAGCCAAAACCCATGTCTCAATGGTGGCAAGTGCTCACAGACCCACGGGGCAGGTAAGGGCTGAAAATAACTCCAAGGCTTATCCCAGAAGGCTCTTCAGAAGACCCCAGCAATCATGTATCACTGGAGAGCTTACCAAGTATATTCCTTCAGCACAGCCCCATGAGGGAGAGAGGAGTTGAAAGAAAGCCGTCAATGGCTCCATTTTACAGCATAGGAAACTGCTGGGCTACGTAAGGGATACCCAGATGGGTGAAGGAACTCATCCAGGGCCACATGGCTGTTAAGTGAGAGAGGTGCCTTTGGAGTGCGGATCTCAGTGGAGCACCCCTCCCCCTGATGCCAAATGTCTCTTTCTTCCCCTTACTATCTCATGAGTAACGGGTTGGGGTCCACTAGGTTTACACTAAGGGAAGCCAGGAGTCTTTGTTCTCCCTCACCAAGGACTGACTTTCTACTTGTATGGATGGGGGACCAGCATGAACAGGGACCTCTGGTGCCACAGGTTAAGTTCACCACACACCTTACTATTATGATCGGTCTATGCCAGGTTTCTCTTTTATATTCCCCTTTACTCTATACTCAGCTGCCTTTCCCTCCCCCAAACGCATAGGCAAACATTTAAAGTTTTTAAATGAGTTCTTGCAAAATGTACATTACTGGTTTTACACATGCTTGAATTTCTAATCATAGAAGTGATATACAACTTTTTATAGTTTTCCATCCACACTGCCACAATTCATATTCATTGCTTTTACTGTGGCTCTGTACCCCAACGTGTGTGCACGCACTCACATCTTCCCTCTCTCCTCAGCTAGCACTGAACACCCTGGTGGCTTCAACACCCCACCTCCATCAACAATGCTGCATGAATATCCTCATGCACATCTTCTTGTGAACCTGCACGAGAACTTCCTTCACACACACACACCACGCTCAGGGACGGAACTCACATACCCAGAGGATGTAAATCATTATTTTGACTAACTAGGGCCAAATTGCTCTTCAGCATGGCCACAGCAGCTGCACTTCCACCAGCAATGCAGGAGGATCCGGTATCTCTGTTAACACTCGGCATTATCCCGTTTTCTCATTTTTGCCTGGATAATAGTACTGTCGTTTCCATCTGCAGAATATCTAAGGGGTCCATCACTTCTGTCTGTCCGCACTACCAGGCAGCTGTCGTCTCTCACCCTTGGGCCAGCTGTCTCCCTGCTCTCTCCCTTCTCCCCCTCCACCTGCGCCTTCCAGCAGGGCACCAGAGTGACCTTTATACAAAGCAGCTCTGAGTGTATCACTTTCCTGCTTGGAACCTTGCAGTGGGTTCCCCTTGCTGTTAAGATAGAGTCCTAATTCCTAATTCCTGCATCTGGCTCATAGGGACGCTCTGGCCCCTCCCACCTCCCTGGCCCTGCAGTCCCCACTCTCCCTTGGCCCGCTAGGCTCTGTCATTTTATGATAATTACTAATATACTGATACTATACACAGTTGGTTCGATAGGTTTGAATCCCAAATTTGCCATTTACTTGTTGGGTGATCTTGGGCAAATGTCATGCATTCTCTGTGCCTCATCTCCTCCCCTGCCATCAACTTGTACCTGTCCCCTGATGAGGACAACAGTAACCAATTTCAGAGTTGTCATGAGGCTCAAATGGGCTGACACATGCAGATTGTTAGCATGGTGCCTAGCACTAAATAAGTGTTGTCTAGGATGATTACTATTCTTTAGATGCCTGTTCTCTGTAGACTATACGTGGTTTGAGGCCAGGATCATGTCTTCTTGTCCAGCAGGGCACCAGTGCCCCGCATGGTGTTTGTCACAGAAGGAGGCACTCAGTAACTCAACATGGACACGCGGATCTGCAGACACGCCGAGGCCCCCGCTCTGTCCTGGAGGGCCTCTCAGCCTGCAGCTGCCTGACTCTCTTCCCCCTGCCCTCCCTCCCAGGCTATATCTGCAAGTGTCCCCCCCAGTTCTCCGGGAGGCACTGTGAACAAAGAAGGGAGAACTGCACTTCAACACCCTGCCTGGAAGGTGGCACTTGCGTCTTGTCCCCTGAAGGCGCCTCCTGTAACTGCCCTCACCCTTATATGGGAGACAGGTAAGCACAGGGGAGGCCACCTGCCTTTGGCTCCTCACCCTGGGTTTGGCACCATTAGGGAATGATCTCCACACTCTGATCTCCAGAGAAGCCAATGGGAGACCAGGAGCTCAGTGCTCCAGCGACCTGGCTTCTTGGCCTTTTCCACGTGCCGAGGCTTCTCCCTCCAACCACCTGCATCAGAACACTCAGGGAAGGAGGGTTCTTACTTCCCAGAAAGTGGCCTGGGGACAATGACTCCACTAGGTACAAACACTGCTGTGGGTCTCAAACCCCACTGCAAGCTACCTGTGCCTTGTATTATGCTGGCCTGGGGGACTGCAAGAATCCTTAGATCCCCAGAATCCTAGAGGTAAAGAGGTTTGGTAATTATCTGGTTTTATGGCTCCCCAGTTTAGGAGCCTTTAAAAAAAATCATCAGGGATACTTGTGAAAAATACAGACTTCTGGACCAACTATATCAGAATCTCCAAGGAATGAGGCCTGGGATTCTATCTATAACAAGCTCTCAAGTGATCCCCTTGCTGTCAGCGTGTGCATAAGAGAGCCAATGATGTAGTCCACCCGCTCACTTTACAGATGGGAAAACTGAGGCCCAGAAAAGGAGAGGGCTTGTCCAAATCCCCCCATATGTTTGTGACCCAAGTCCTTTCTCTCACGCCTGGCATTTCTGGCCCCACTGCATACCTCGCTCTGCAGTCGATGTGTTGGCAGGATACTTCCTGGCTGAAAGTGGTGGTGTTTGCAATTTTTTTAAAAGAGGAACGTGGGGCGCCTGGGTGGCTCAGTCGTTAAGCGTCTGCCTTCGGCTCAGGTCATGATCCCAGGGTCCTGGGATCGAGCCCCGCATCGGGCTCCCTGCTCGGCGGGAAGCCTGCTTCTCCTTCTCCCACTCCCCCTGCTTGTGTTCCCTCTCTCGCTGTGTCTCTCTCTGTCAAAAAATAAATTAAAAAAATCTTTAAAAAAAAAAAAGTGAATGAAACTGGCCACGGAAGTCTCCTAGGAGCCTTACACCATGGAATGCCAAGCTGATGGTGACCTGGGAGGTCATACAATTCCAAGTGCTCACTCTGAACAGTTGTCCAATAGAAGGTCTGTGCAAGACCATGCTGGGTTCCTATGATCTCCTGAAGAACAGTGGGCAACGCTGGTGCCCAGCTGTCATGGCTGGGTGCTGCTGACTTGTATCTGGGACTCTGACATTAATGCTGAGGACAGCTGGGTATGTTGGCTGCCTCCACCACAATATGTGGTTGCAAATCTCACCCCAGTGGTGGAGTGTATATCCAATGCCTAGATCACACAAATGGGAAATAACGGAAGTGCCAAGAGTCTGGATTCCAAATGGTCATGAATGAAGTTGAAACTGACTGCCACACCTTCCTCATAGAAGATGGAAGGCTCTGATGTTGATATGTGTGATCGTTATCATCCATTTTCTTTTCTCTTTTTTTGGTTGAAAATTGGAGAAGGTAGGCTTGAGTGCAGAGGTCCATAAATCTTTGTGAGAGGGGACATGGAAAGGGAAGTATACTGACTACTTCTCTGTCTCTGCAGGTGTGAAATGGAAGCAAGGGGCTGCTCAGAAGGACATTGCCTAGTCACCCCTGAGATCACAAGGGGTGACTGGGGGCAGCAGGAGATTCTGATCATCATAGTGGCCCTGCTGTTTATCATTTTAAGCACCGTCGGGCTCCTCTTCTACTGCCGCCGTTGCAAGTCCCACAAGCCCGTGGCCATGGAGGACCCAGACCTCCTGGCCAGGAGTGTTGGTGTTGACACCCAAACTATGCCTGCCATCGAGCTCAACCCGCTGAGCACCAGCTCCTGCAACAACCTGAACCAACTGGAGCCCAGCAAGACCTCAGTTCCAAATGAATTTGTCACTTTTGGACCCAGCTCTAAGCAGCGGCCAGTGGTCTGCAGTGTGCCTCCCAGACTCCCACCAGCTGTGGTCCCTTCCCACTCTGACAACGAGCCCGTCATTAAGAGGACATGGTCAGGCGAAGAGATGGGTCAGTATAGCCAGAGGCCCTTAGCCTCTGGAATTGATGGTATAGGTGGTAGACCTAAACACTCCATTAGGTGAGGCCACCATCCCGTCTAATCCCTTGGGATAGGATATGAAGGGATGTGCTCAAGGTCACAGTGCACTGGTGGGCTGGACCAGATGCCAGGTCTCTGAACTCAGAATCTGTGGCTCATTCCACTGCACCATGATCCCCTCCTCTAAATTCCAACTCACTCCATAGGATCGATATCTACGGGAGAAACCTAAAGACCCTGGATAGGGGTAAATGGGATCCCTGGGGTGAAATGGGGGGCTTCTGCTCCTTTGTGCTTTTCTGGGAAAGGAAAGAGCAGTAGTCCAAGCTTTTGGCCACCCAGTCTGGAGGTATGACAACCTTGGGCCAAACCTGACTGACCTAGAGGAGGGGTCTTCACCTCACTCTCATCTTTGGCTCAAAAGGAGGTGAATTTGTAAAGCACTTTATATTTTCTGGCTTATTCACCAATAGTTAAAAAAGGTATTTTCATAAACTTTTTGCTGATAGGGTAATTGGGGCCCATAAAGACACAGTAACTTGTTCTAACTCACCCAACTATTCAGTAGCAGGGACAGAGAAGGACCAAGGAAGCCTGGTCTCCAATCTTCCAAGCCACATCTCATTTAATCACCCTCTGAAACAGATGCCATCACACTCCCCCAGTCCAAACTGTGTGTCCATTTCCTTCTGTTAAGGACACATAAGTCACTACTCGGAGTTGGGATGGAGTTGCTGTTCCCAGCAGAGGCGAGCAGGCTACATGGAGTCATCCATATTCTTCCCTTATTCACTGACTCTTAGATCATTGGCACAGATTAGCAATATGAGCTGGCTTTGGGTTAAACCTCTGGCCTTGAAGGTGGCCCCATTGAATTCTAGATATCAATCTAAGCTGCCAGAGGCAACACACATCGATGGCCACATACCCACCCACTCTTTTGCCTGTTTCTACCACCTGCTGAATTATGTATAGCAGCTATAAGGCCTGCTGAAACCTTCACCAGGGAAACTCAGCGCTCACCTCATCTTGTCATTTTCAGTGTGCCCAGGCGGAGCTACGGTCTGGCCCCCTACTTACTCCAGGAAGGAATGCTGGGAATACCCCCACTCGGAAGTGACCCCTGGCCCTCTGCCGCCGTCGCCTCACCACCACCAGATCCCACCCGTGATGCCGGACTCCACTGGCCTCTATGGGGGCTTCCCCTTCCCACTGGAGCTGGAAAACAAGCGGGCACCCCTCCCACCCCGTTACAGCAACCAGAACCTGGAAGATCTGATGCCCCCACGGCCCCCCAGTCCCCGGGAACGTCTGCTGGCCCCCTGTCTCAACGAGTACACGGCCATCAGCTACTACCACTCACAGTTCCGGCAGGGAGGGGGAGGGCCCTGCCTGGCAGAGGGGGGCTACAAAGGGGTGAGTATGCGCCTCAGCCGGGCTGGGCCCTCTTATGCTGACTGTGAGGTTGGGGGCGGGCATCTCACAGGTCGGGGCCAGACCCACGCTCCCCCCAACTATGAGGGCTCTGATATGGTGGAGAGTGATTATGGGAGCTGTGAGGAGGTTATGTTCTAGCTGTCCTCAGAGGAAGGCAGGGAGGAAGCCAAGGACTTGGAGGAGTGAGTTGAGCATGGCTGGAAAAGTGGGAGGGAAGCCCCCATCCCCAGTCCAGGCTGCCATACCTTGAAATGTGCTCTTACAGACCCCCAGCGAGTCCCTGAGGATGGAGAGAAGCTGAGGGTGGAGCTCCAAAAACAGCACGAGGGCCCTCGGAAGGAAGGGGATGTACAGAACAGTTAACCCTGGGAAACCAGGACAAACTGATTCCTGGGAGGGGCAAGAAGGAGTCTGTCTCACTGCCTGCCATCCCTCAGTCCCCAGGGAGGTGGCTCTGTCAGGGAGCATTCTGACAACTGCCCATAGCTCCATTCTGGAGGCTGTCCACCTGACAGGCACCTACTACATCAGCTACAGAGACAAGGTCCAGGGTCCTCTAACCCCGGAGGGCCACAAGGCATCCTCTAGGGGCTGAGAGGTGAGCAGCAGGTGGGCAGGTCACCAAGTCACCTGTGCACTCTGCCTCATTCACATGTAATTGCAGCGTCTGCTCCGTGTGAGGCACTGTGCTAGGCCTGGGGCAACAAGGGCTCCTGAGGAGCATCACTTGTCCTCAGTCTCCTGGTGCCCCACTCCTCTAATGCAGAGTCCAAGGAACTTGCTCTGCCTCATTAAGTCATATGACTTTCCACCAGCCAGGGCCTGCCAGGATTCCTGCAGCCCTGAACCTTCTTGGTTAAGGAATTCAGACCTCATGGAACTCTGGGTTCTTCAGCCCAAGTTTCTCAAGCACTTTGGGCCAAAGGCAGGGAGGACCTAATTCTTCATTTTTTAAAATTCTTAGGCACTTTTCAACCTTGCTGTCTGGATGAGTTGCCCCAAAGGGATTTTTCTTCCCTAGACACAAGGAACTAAGAACTCCCCATTCAGGGCCTCAGGGCAGGGTGGAGGCGTGGAGCTGGACTTCAGTGTCCAGGCTGGACACTCTGCCTTTTCCTGCCCCTCCATCTCAGATGCCTGCCAATCTAAGTGTTACCTGCAGTGACTCAACCCTATGCATGGAGGGTCAATGTGGGCACATGTCTGCACATGTGGGCACCTCATGTATAGATGTGTTCACATGTGTAGAGTGTATGTAGCCAGGAGTGGCAGGGACCAGAGAATTCTGGTGGCCTTGCCACTCCCGCCCCTACCAATCCCTTTCTCCGGTCCACTGATTTTTCATTTGTGTTGTTTCTGGATGCAAAAGTCAAAAGGAAGAGCAACAGAGACTCTCACCCACAGGGTTGCTGCTTACAGAGAGGGAGCTGTGTGGGTGAGGGCGTATTCATTCAAGTGGCTGTGAGTAACTGTGTGTGTGTGACAGAATGCACAGCTTCACTGGCCATTTGTTGTTGTTGTTTTTTACTAATAAAGAGTCTTTTTTACGGTTATTTTGTATGTCACTTATCCTGCTTGGGGTTGGGTCAGGGGAAGGGCATGAGGGTCTATGGGCCCTGCCAAGCTGAGGTTCAAGGAATTTGGGGGCTAGACGGGACCCTTGAGGTCATCAAGCACCGTGATTCCCAAACCTAGCAAAATGGCTAAAATATAGATCTGTGAGCCCCAAAGCCAGACAAAAAATTTAGAACCTCTGGGGGCAGGGCCCAGAACACTCATCAGGGAAAACACCTCTAATTCCAACACAACTGCCCACAGTTGGTGGACAAGTCCACTAATCAGCAGGTGCGTGAATGGCTCGAGACAAGACTTCAGGACTGCTGACCCTGGCCAGCACCCTCTGTACCACATAGCACTGGATGGGGAGAGTGAGCTTTATAGCACAGGCCTTGGGAAGCCAGCCCTCCTGGTGCCCGGAGCCAGCCTATGGCTACTGCTCCACAGCTCACTCCCGAGGCCCAGCCGGAGGTGAACATCACTGGGCAGCTGTGACACAGACCTTGTAGGTGACACTGAGACTGGAAAGCCCAGTCCCTGCCATTGAGTTCCCGGTGCAGGTGGGCAGAGAAGGCACATCCATGAGAGGCACCCCAGCACACTGTGGCTCTGGGGCTGGACATGCTCTGTTCCAAACCCCCTCTGCCATACACCAGTGTGGCCTCAGGCAGGTATGAATTGGCTTCCTGTTGTTTAGAAGCATAAACAATAAATGGTGACCTTTATACTAGGAAATAATACCAGATAGTATGTAGGTAAGATCAACTTATCAGAACTGTGCAGGAAAGCACATATAAGCTAGTCCAGTGTTGCCCTGACTTCTGTTGTTTTGCTTATCACTTTTATGATTTTTGTTCTAATACCACCTGTATCATTATATACTTAATAATTTTCTTTTAGTGCTGTCCAACTTTTAAAAAATATTTTTATTCACCTTAAAATGACACATCCATAAACCAAAGGACTTGAAAGTTACTATTTTTTCTAGAACACATGAAAACACATAAACATTCAGACTTTTAAAATGACTGTCCAGGGTCTGCTCAATCATCTTTGGAAAATTCTGATCTAGTGCATCTTCATTCCTGATGTTCCTCAACCCAAGGCCCACAGAGGAGAAGGGTTTGTCTGAGGTCCTGCAGCTAACACTTCACAGAGATAAGACCCACATTCAGATCTGCACCCAGCCTGGTTATCTCCCTACAACACAACTTGCTCTCCATCTTCAGGAAGGGGGTAGCCTCTCTCCACCCAGCCCACCTTTCCAGAACAGGCCCCTCCTTCCCTTTGTCTTCCCGAGCCTGTACCTTCACCTGTCAACCACCAGAGGGCGCTCTGGGATCAAGACTCAACCTACTGGGCGGTGATAGACTCAAAGGTTTTCAGGGAAATTCTCCCGTCTCAAGTCCCTGGGGCTCTGGTTCCAAATGTCCCGAGTCTTACACAGCGTAACAGTGGAAAAGAAAGGCAGAGACACAGGTTTCCTGACCTCCAGGCTGGGCATTTTTACAGTTCACCATAATCCTCTTCACTACCACTGCTCACTGGCACTTGCTATATGGCAGGTGCTGTGCAAGCACTTGACGGGTCTTGTCTCATTTAATCCTCACAGAAACCCCATGAAGTAAGTACTGTTGTCTCCATTCACAGGCAGAGGGACAGAGACACACATAAATTACGTGGTTTGTAATTTATGTTAGTGACTTAAAGTGAGGTCACCCAGTTCACGGGTGACAGGGCCAGGATTTAATCCGGGGCTGTCTGGCTCCTGATCTTTGCCTTACATTTGGGTTCATGACATAGGACATCAGGGGATGGAGGAACAGCAGCAAGGAGGACTGAGAGGGCTTAGTCTAATGAGTTCACAGGCCAAGAGTGTCACCATAATTCTAAGTGGTATTAACAAAGTGTCTGGATCCTGGGAGGTGGGGTCAGCTCAACCCCAAACCATTCGTGTGATCCTGTTTCCAGTTCTGAGACTGGACGTTAAGAGTGCCGCAGCAACCTTGAGCATTGCTAGACAGCAAGCAGGACGGGTGGAAGTGAGGACTCACAACCATGTCCAGGGTGGGAGGGCAGATGGAATCCACTGGACAACAGCAAAGGGGCTGTGAGCCTGCTCATTCAGAGGGCTGTGGAGGAGGCCTGCACAACTACACCATCACATGGGGTTTATCAAGGCCTAACAGAGAAAGCCAATGTATCTTCTAGAAATTGGAGCAGTGCTCTGGAGGGAACACACGAGGTCTTGGTGGGGAGGACTTAGGCCAGGGCTAGAACCTCAAAATGAGTAGCTGGGTGAAGAAGGGCAGAGCCCTAGACCTTGGGGAGGAAAACCATTCTCTTTTGGACTGAAGATTATGGAGATTCTAAAAGACATAAAGAGAAAAATACAGGATATAAAGTTTTGAGATATGGCGTGATTTGCCCAAGGCCCACAGCTGGTTTGGTATAGAACAGGTGGCCCTTCCTGATAGCCCATGGTGAACGGGTGAATGCCAGCCTACGAGGGCATCTGGGCTCAGGTGTTGGACAACAACCCACATTTCAGTGTCTAAGGACAGACTTTAGAAGACCTCGGGCAGCCTCTGCTAGCTCTGTCTTGAGGAGAGGCACAGGAGGTCTCACCAAGTAAAGAGCGGGAACTTTCTCAAGGAGCCAGGTGGGAAAAGACAAACCTTTAGAATTTTCTTAAGATTCCTCAACAAATCTACAGGGTCCAACCAAGGAAAGTGCTTGGTTAGACTGATACAAAACTAAAAGTATATATAACGATGTCAACTCCTTAGAGGCCAGTCTCCACTCCCTACTAAAGGAAACCACACTGAATTTAGTAACCAGCTAATTCCAGATACAAGATTAGCCCCCACAGACGAGGACTGGAAGATCAAGCCCGATCCGATCAATGCCTCCAGCAGCCCATGATCTAGGGAGTGACCAAGTAGTCACAGCTTTCTAGCATAAGTAGAGAGGAGGCTAGCCAGGGAAGGGATGTTACTGCTCTGCTGAGGAGGGAGTCATAAATTATTACTGACGTAGCCAGGGAAGATTCTAAAGAGGAGCAGCCATCTGAGCTGGATC
Source organism: Callorhinus ursinus (assembly GCF_003265705.2). NCBI lineage: Eukaryota > Metazoa > Chordata > Mammalia > Carnivora > Otariidae > Callorhinus > Callorhinus ursinus. Next base: position 50,385,603 of record NW_027397065.1, read on the forward strand.
TTAAAATTGAGCTTCAGATTTAGCACAGAGAGAAGGGCCAGCCATGCTAAGGGAAAAGCCCAAAGCAAAGGCCTAGAGGTTTTAAATATTTGGGCAATGGTAGGTAGTCCTGATATGTTGGGGTTGGAGTGTGGGAGGACTTAGGCATCCAGACTGGGGCCTGGAAATGTCCCCTGTCCACTGAGGGTTGTGAGTAATGGAGTTAGTGGCAGGGAGGCAGATCTCAGGGGCAGTACGAGGTTTGCAGTCAGACAGACCTGGCTCCACCACTCAGAAAATGCATGCTCTCGGTTAAGTTATTTAACCTTTTATGCCTCAGTCTGCAAAGAGGGGATATTACCAGCGCCTTCCCTCACTGGACATGAGTAGTAGAAGAGATAATATAGGTAATGTGCTTAGCGTAGTTGCCATAGTAAAGGCTCAAAAGATGTTATATATTTTATCACTACTATTAAAAAGGCAGATCTTTTTGCAGCATCCATAACCACACACTTACCTTTGTTCCATGGCCAAGATTAAAAAAAAAAAAAATCCCTCCAGCTAGGGGTAAGAAGGAGCTTAAATGTATTAACGCAGTAGTTCTCAATAGGAGAGGGGGATGATTTCCACCCCCAACCCCCCACACAGGGTATTCTTTGGCAATGTCTAGAGACACTTTGGATTCCACAACTGGCATTTAGTGGCTAGAGACCAGAGATGTTGCTAAACATCCTACAATACACAGGACATTCTCCACAACAAAGAATTATTTACCCCCAAATGTACATAATACCAAAGTTGAGAAACTGTCCTAAGGAAACATGTGCAGGCTTTATGCAGCACTTTAGCAGCTGGGAACCCGGCCTGAGGCAAAAGTACACTTATGCCAAGAATAGTAGTTATGGCATATGGTTTTGCTCATTTACAAAAAGGCACCATTCTGGAGTTTGGGTGAGAACAAAACAATATATAAAAAGAAAAACATACCATGACTAAGTTGGATTTAATCCAGGTAAGCAAGGCCGGTTCAATATTGAAAAATCAATCAATTTAATCCACCATATCGATAAGTGAAAAAAGAAAAATTGTAAGGTCATGTCAATTGATGAAGAAAAAAAAAATTGACAAAATTCACCTATTCAGGATTTTTTTTTTAATCTCTCAGTACAGACATAGAGGGAAACTTCCATAAAAATCTTAAAGCTTATATTATACTTAAGGGTGAAAGACTGAATGTTCTCTCTGTAAGATCAGAGATAAGACTAGAATGTTTACTGTCACCAACTCCTTTTTTGAACATAGTTCTAGAAGTTCTAGCTATTGCAGTAAGAAAAAAATATATACAGGATGGGAAAAAAAGGAAATACAACTATCTCTATATGCAAACAACATGACTGTCTACACAGAACATCCCAAAAAATCCAGACAAAAACTCACAGAACTACTGAGTATAGACAGGCTATAGGACACAAGATTAACATGCAAAAATCAGTTGCATTTCTACAGACTACCAATGAACACATGGAAATCAAAATTAAAAACACATTACCATTTACAATTGCTTCAAAGAAAACTAAATACTTAGGTGCATATCCAACAAAACATTTACAAGATCTGATAAATGGCTAAAATAAAAAATAATGACAATACCAAATGCTGACAAGGGTGTGGAGAAACTAAGTAACTCACACATTGCTGGTAGAAATGTAAAATGGTATGGCCACTCTGGAAAATGGCTCGGAAGTTCCTTTTAAAACTAAAAATGGGCTTACATACAACTCAGCAATTGCACTCTTGGATATATATCCCATAGAAATAAAAACATTTTCATGCAGGAACTTGTACCCAAGTGAATATTCATAGCAGCTTTATCTGTAACAGCCAGACCTGGAAATGATGCAGATTTCTTTCCATGGGGGAATGGTTAAACCAACTGTGGTACATCCATTCAATTTCCTTGAATGATCATCAAGGAAATTATACTGAGTGAAAGAAGGCTATCTCAAAAGGATACATACCATGGAATTCAATTTATATGACATTTGTGAAGTAACATAATGATAGAGATGAAGAACAGATTAGTGGTTGCCCAAGGCTAGGGATGTAGGGGGAGTGCAGGAGGTGAGTGTGTCTCTATAAAGGGGCAGCATGAAGGAGTCTTGTGGTGATGGTACAGGTAAGCATCTTGACTGGGGTGGTGGAAGCTACACATATGATAAAATTGCTTACAGCTATACACGCAAACACACACACACATGTGCAAATGAGTGCATATGTGACTGGAGAAATCTGAATGAGCTCTATATATTGTGCCAGTGTCAGTTTCCTGGTTTTGGTCATGTAATATAGTTATACAAGATTTTAACATTGGGGGAGACTGGAAGAAGGGTGCGCTGGACTTCCCCATACATTTCTTTGCACCTGTGAATCCATAATTACTTCAAAACAAAAAGCTTTAAAATTTTTAAGAAAGCTAAATTTTAAAATACATCACTAAAGAAGACAGACCAATGGCAAATACGTCAGGAAAAGGTGCAGGACATAACTAGTCATTAGGCAAATGCAAATTAAAACCACAAAGAAGTACTACTATATACCCATTAAGCTGGCTAAAATTTAAAAGACCATAATATGAAGTATTGGTGAGCATATGGAGGATCTGGAGTTTTTTAAACTGTTGGTAGGAATCCAAAATAGCAGAGTCACTCCGGAATAACAATTTTCCATTTCTTATAGTTATTATACACTTACCATACAAACCCACAATTCTACTCCTAGGTATTTATCCAAGAGAAATGAAAACATATGTCTCCACAAAGGTCTGTACATGAATATTTATAGCAGCTTTATTCATCATAGCGGAAAACTGGAAGCAACCCAAATGTCCAACAACTGATGAATGAATAAACAAATTATGGTTCATCCATACAATGGAATATTATTTGGCAATAAAAAGAAATAAACCTAATGATACAAGGCATGATACAGATGAATATAGAAAGCATTATGCTAAGTCAAAGAAGCCAGACACAAAGGACTCCATACTTAATGGTTGCATTTATATGACATCCTAGAAAAGGCAAAACAAGAGACAGAAAAATCATATCCGTTGTTGCCAAGGGTCAAGTGAGCATGGGGATGGAATTGACTGCAAAGGGGCACAAGGGTACTTTTTAGGGTAAAACAAACATTCCATATCTTGACTGAAATGGTAGTCAAATGCATTTGTCAAAATTCATCAAACTGTACACTTAAGAAACAGCTGAATTTTACTTGTAGATTATACTCCAATATTTTCCCCCCAAAATGAGTGGGGGGAGGGAGACCAATGACCAAGGGTCTAGTAAAGTGCACCAGTTAAAGATACACACAGTTTCTTGCATACATCTGCATACATGGGCGGAATCTGAGGAAGCAAGCCTACTTAGCAAAGAGCCCCAAGTTTAGGGTCCAAATTCAGTCCACTGTCACTCAATTTATGCCTCCAGCAGTGCAGTGGCTTACCTTGAGGGCCCTTGTTACCTGGAAGGAGAGATTATAGCCATTAAGTGTAAACATGAGCAGGAACAAACATGTGAAGAGGTGAACAATCTAAAAAGTTTTGAATGCTCTCCACAAAGGAAGTGAGTGAGATATGACTATAACGAATGGATACAAAACCACAAAACAAGTAAAACTGCTTCTGAGTCTTGGTTTTCTTCAATTCGGCTAATATTTCAGAAAATGCTTCATAAGCTCTCATGCCAGGAAATTCAGAACATTCTCTCTAACCCTCGCAATAATCCCTAAAGGTGGACCTCCCTCCTGAGACTGTAACAAAGAGGAGGAGGCAGTCAGTGCCGTTGGGAAGCACTTGGGTTCTGGAATCACAGGGCTTGCTACGGTGTATATCCTAATGCTGCCACTTACTGGTCGATGACTTGGAACAGTCACTGAATCCCTGTGACCCCGAGTTCCAGAAATAATACTGGTAATCAAAAGGAGTCATAATACATTCCCTGTCTTCCTCTCTCCATAAAGTGCTATACTTCAGTAGTGTGCCTCGAGGCCTCCGCTTTTAAACGAGTCTAATTCAGTAGCCACCCAAGATTGGTTTTCAGATCACCTAAGAGGCAGCTCAGATGGTCTTGTGTTCCCTCTTAATGGGACAACAGGGGACAGGAGTCATCTCTTCCACTGTCCTGAAATCAATCTTCCCACTTCAAATATATATATATATATATATATATATATATATACACACACACACATGGAGGGGGTGGGATTTCAAGGAATTGGCCTATGTGATGGTCAGGGCTGGCAAGTCCAAGATTTATAGGGCAGGCTACCAGACTGGCAACTCTTGTACAGGAGCTGATGCTGCTGTCTTGAGGAAGAATTTCTTCTTCCAGTTCTCCTCTTAAGGCCCTTCAACTGATTGGAATGAGGCCCACCCACATTTTGCAGATAAACTTTTACTTAAAGGCAACTGATTGTAGACATCAATCACATCTACAAAATAACTTCAGAGCAACACTTAGATTAGTGTTTGATTGAATAACTAGGTTATTCAACATTATAGCCCAGCCATAATGTTGGGATGAAACTAACCATCATCCCTGTCAACTACGGTCATCTGATATACACAGACAGGGTTGAGAGATCCTACTCAAGTTTTCAAGAAAAGCAGGATTGTCTAACAAAAAAACAACTACCCAGACCCTTTCTTGGGAACTCTCAATTGCATAGGTGGTTCTACTGTTTGCACTACTCCCCCGGATGAGCTCTGTGACATAAACTACAAACATTTTGACCTAGTAAGATCTAGTAAAGAGATCTGAGTGATATTTAAAAAGAAAAAAAGGCGAAAACAAAGATGCAGACTGAAACCTCTCAAAAATAAAAAATAAAACTCATTTATTGATAAAAGAAAAGTTTAACACATGATCCATTTGCAGAACCCAAAACAAATTCTTCTGTGAGCTCCTGCATGGTCTACATCTCTACACATACCATGTGAGAAATAGACATCCACGTAGGCACATACACAGGATAATATATGCGGTACTGTCTGGCTACCAAGACCTGGGGATGGTAGTTTCTCATATTCATCTTATTCACACACTCATTGACATGGTTTACAAGAGAGTTATATAATTTATTGTTCACTAAAACAAAACAGCTTCCCCAGCATCACCTTGATTTAAACAAAAGAACACGGCTTAAAACAGGCACCCTCTGCCCTCATCCCCCACTCCCCACTCTGGTAAGCACATATCAGCACCATTTATATCCCCTGGCCTGAGAATGGCCCAGTGGTACAAAGAACAGGGAAGAAATATCACAAGCTGATGCTGTCAGAGCAAATAGCATTGCAAACAGCAGGACTAATTAAATTGTCTAAAAGTGTTGACCATGATTTTCAAAGACAAACCACACCCTCTCCTTTTCCCCTAATGGTCTTGGAGATTTGTAATGTACTTTGGAAAATTTAATTCTAAGGCAGACTTGGAGCCGACTCCCTAATCATGTCATGCCACTGACACTTTGTGTCTCTGCTGTCAGGAAGTAGCTTCGCATTCCGATCAGGGCTGATGCTGGGGCCCGCCTTAACATCTAATCAGCTATGAAATAAAACCCACTGATATGGACCCGTTGGCTGTGAGTAATGAGTGAATAGAGAGAGCTGTAAACAGACATAAAGTGAGATTTTGCACTTCCAAAAAACATGAGGTGAATATGTAGTGTTAAACAGAGATGATATTCTATAATTTAGGAAGGGAGACATCTGAGAAGAAAAAAGTAAGCTAGGAGAACAGGGAAGAGGGACAGATTTCCTAAGGTTCCTTCCTGGGATCATCGCTTTAAGACAAATGAAAAAAATGGCAAATTGTACCTTTCATGGGGGTGGAGTAAGTAGTGAGCACCAGCCAATGAATTTGGCTGGAGAGGTGAGTGACAGAGAGGGAGGGCATGAGCGGCAGGTTCTGAGCTAAGAGCCACCACACATTGACATACATCTGGCCAGGGTTTGTGCAGCTGAAGAGCTCCTGGCAGCCAGAGAGCAGCACAGTATAAATAATGACACGTGTGAATGGTGACAACTTCTAGGAAAATTAAACAGAAAACACCAGATCATGCTCTCCCCAGCAAATACCTGCATGTAAGGGGAGGTACACTGCCAGCAGAGAGGTGGATACCTCCCGACAGCAGCATTTACAGGAGGGGGCTCGGAGAAGCTACCTCAGAGCTCATGGAAGTCTGAGGCTGCACTGGAGAGCCTGGGGGAGGGACACAGCGCCTGACAGTAGTGGGCCAGAAAGCTGCACGTTTTGCCTGTGGCCCCACAGATGCAGCCTCCCACGGCAGAGCGCCTCGCTCTGTTGCTCCTTGACCAGACTTCTGCTCGTGCTGGGCCTTCCTACCAGGCACCAGGGCGGGGGCATGGGGAGAACCCAGGCAGCTGGTTCCTAAAGAGCCCTGGGAAGAAACCAGGGCGGACTCCCTGACTGAAGAAGCTCGTGGGCAGAAGAGTAAGCTTCCCTGAGCTGGCCCAGAGGGCTGCTTCCAGGAAAAGAGAAAGGGCTTCCTCTTACTTCCGTCTTCTGGCTGGCCCTTTACTTGAACCAAGTGCACAACCGGAAAGGCCCACCAACAGGATCCACCCTGCCTAGGTCTTCTGAAGCAGCAGGAGCACAAGAAAAAGACAAACAGGGAGAGGGCCATGCCAAATTAGCTTCCAGAAGCCCCAAAGCTAGTGCCATCTCTCCTACACACCACATTTTCTGGGCCAGGGACCCTGTATCAATAATTGGCATTTTGCAAAATGCACAGTTTTGTACTGCCCAGTCCTCAGATCCAGTCTTACAACCCACCTGGACAGGACAGGCTCTAGCAGCTCCCCAAGTCACAGAAGCTGGACACACATCTGATCCTTCTCCTGGCGCATGCCTTCTCACTGTAAACAACTCTCAGGACTGCCGTGGAAAGACAGCTGGAGCCTGGGGCTTGCACAGAGAAGAGGACAATCCTTGAACCCACTTTGGTAACTTGTAGGCCTGAGGCTTCACAGGGCAGGGCCACTGCCACCTCCAGTTAGAGCCTTGGTCATATAAGCACCTGCTGGTAACCACAGAAAGGGTAGGTGAAAAGTACCATGCTTCTGAGGGAGACCTAGTCACAACTGATCATATCTCTCTAAGTTAATAAATTATGAGTAGGTTGGGAGTCACTGCAATGAGAATGTGGTTTTGGAAAAGAAGAGAAAGAAAAAGATAGGGCTGGGGTGTGTGTGTGGTAGGTTACGAGCTTTGGTGAAACACCGAAGAACAAGACCCCTGATGAAGTTGTGCGGCTCTCTAATTTGCAGGGTGAACTGCATCTCTCAGGAAGGAAGAGCTTGGGGACAGGAGAGGAGGACAGCATGCCCCTATTCCATGTGCATGAACACACACACACACACACACACACACACACACACACACACACACATACACACACAGCTCAGGAGATGGAGAGCTAGTGAATGCCCTCCTGAAATAGTTCTCACACCAAGAGGGGAGAAGAGGCAGCCAAAACCAAGGCAATGCACCTTTCTCTGCTTTCGCTGCAGTTTGTTCCCAAATCTGAAGGCTGACCTTGAGGTGAGCCACCCCTGAGGCTATTTCTTACACTCAGGGAGGCATGCAGGGGAGGGAGGGGTCACAATTAGTGTTTAGAACACAGGGGACCGAAGTCCCCACCAAGTGGTTCCCTTTAGAAGTCTAGGTCGTGGAGGCAGCTCGGGGCAAGGCACTGCTGCTGCCCTGGCCTCGTTGATTGTAAACAACCAAGCACCACACAGTGTCAGACCAGCTGCTTCTTAATTCTATGAACACACTCTCTGTGCACACTGGCCTCATCTTCCCACCCACGGCAAAGTGTGGGTGTCTTCCCGAAATGCTGGCAACTGAATGCTACTGTGCCCTGTGCCTATCAGGGGCTGAGGCTGGAAAACAGGCCCGAATGCACAAAGTGACCCATTTCATAAGCCCCCCGTGGACAGAAGCACGTCCCACTCAGCCATCCTCTCCTCAGCCTTGTGCACTGGCAAACATATCCTGAGTCCTTCATATCTTCTCAATATGAAATCAGGCTGGTCAGTGGGAGGTAAAGTGCATGCCTCCCCACAGAGGTACACACTTAGGTGATCCTGATTAAAACCTTTGGGGTACTCAGCCAAGAATGCTGAGGACCTAAGCACACATTTCCTGGAGCAAGTTTCTTTTCAGCAGGAGAAGCCTAGTAAAAGTTGACTGAGGAAGGAACAATTCATAATAACCCCAGATCTAGAGACAGAGTCTAAAAACAAAAGCTAATTTTAAATAAAATATATATATTTTCAATTTAGGCAGCACTTGATATCTTTCAGAAGCTAAAGCAACTAAGAATACAACATTGTGACCCACGCGAGGAATTCAGAAAAGGTGTTGCCGAGGGTCACAAGCCAGAGAGAATAAAGATTAAAAGCTGCAGCTTTGGGGGCTGGTTTTAAACTACTAGGTAGGTCTAAACATCTCCTGGAGACTTGAATAGGTAGGAGGATACTGAGGTAAAATATTTGGGAGAGGTCTGAGAAAGAGATAGGTCCAGCCTTATAAGGAGAGGGGGTTCCTACTCATTTAATCCAGGCCTGGGCCTGGAAAGGAGAAAACATGAGGTGGGGGATGCTAAGATTTTTAAATAAAGTGAGCTGTGCAACAGGAATAATTTGGGTAAGGTGGATCAGAAGGAGGGGGGCAGGTAAGGGAGACATGATGGAAAAAAGTTGAAAAGTTCTGGGTTAAATTAAGTACAAATGAACAGGGATGGCACAGCCACTAGGAGGGACCTCTGCATATCTGCTACCCACTCTTCCTCCTGCCCTCAGCCCCACCTGGTCCAGGGTACCGAGGTATCAGGTAGAGGGGTTCCCCGACAGCAATCCTGCCTCTCCCCAGAGCCTGAACCCTACCTGAGGCTCTGGGGCCAGGTGCTGGGGAACACACAGGGGTGGGGTGGGCAGCTGCAGGGAATGCACCCAGATCGCTATACAAAGGCACCGGGGGAGTTGATGAAGATGGGAGCACTGCTTGGCTGGATCAGTTCATAGAGGGCCTCATACGTCCCCACCACAAAGCCCACGAAGCCCAGGATGCTGATCAGGGCGTCCTTGGCGATGGTGAGGGGGCTCATGCCCTCCGAGTAGTAGGTGGTGATCTCCAGGAGGGGCGGGATGATGAGGGCCAGGGCACTGCTGCTCACGGACCCCACCAGGGAGATGACCAGGTCCAGGCGGGGAATGAGGATGGCCAAGATGCCTGCAGGAGAGAGGACATGTCTGTTCAAGACTGCCCAGAGCTGAAAGAGACCTCCTCACTGTTGAACAAATTTAGCTAAAGCGTTCTTCATCTTGAATGGAGAGCTCTGCAGGAACTCAGACATTATCCAGTCCAATCTCTCATTCCACAGATGAGAAAACAAATGCCCACAGGTGTGGAACAACCTGGTCTCACTGCAAGGTTGGCAGAACTGGGACTGGAACCCAGATCTCCTGGCTTTCAGCTTTTTCTGCTACAGGACATGATTTCCATCTTTCTGAAGCAAATGAACAAAATTACATTCCAGGGCAATCTGGTCCCTACCAGGGGAGAGAGGCTGGAGCAGAAAGGGAGGTGGACTATTTCCGAGCGACTGGTCATTTTCGTACCACTGAGGGTACCTCCGTCACAAACATCTCTACTTAACTGACAAGGAACAAAACAGGGGGGAAAAGCCGTCCTTCTGGAACAATATCATGGATAAACCCCATTTCACAGAGCATTTTCCTACAGGGCAAGTAGAAGCAGTTCAGGGTGCAGGCTGACCTGAGGAGCCAGGCCCCACACAATGACTACATGCCTGTGCCAGGACAAGTGAGCGGCTCCCACACCTGAAATGTAGTCCCGGGCATATGAGAGGGACATGGAAGTGACACAGAATGGCGGGCTGCATTAGGAAATCCCGTCAGCTTCCACACCCCAGCCCCAAGTGCCCTGCTGTCCAACTACCGGGAGAAGGCTCCACTGACTGCACTTACTCCAATGCCCACTGGTCCCACCATGCTCATCGGACTCAGCCTTCCACTGGGGGTGCGGAATGAAGGCCAATGTTTCACAAGTTGATGGAGGATTATGGGCTCTGGAATTAGGCTCTTGTCTCCGAATCCTGGCTCTGCCTGAGTGACTCTGGGGGAAGTTACACCTCCCTTTTATTCCCTGGTTTTCTTGTTGGCAAAATGAGGATACAAATGACTCCTGAGTCACAGAGAGATCAAAATGATGAAATGAGCTGACACAGGCACTTACCACAAGGTCTGGCATACAACAGGCTCCTAATACAGTTCATATAATCATTGCTAGTATATATATTGCCACCCACGAAAAGTGCATCATTAACTCATTAGTAATCAAATGTATTTTGACGAATTGTCTTCCCCAAAGGCTCCAACTGGAGGTCCTCAGCATTGAGACTGGGATCCAGAGCACATCCCTGACCTCACTGATTGCCATCAGTTACGTCTTCTATGGGGGCTTCCATTCCAACTCCATTTCATAGAGCCATGTGGCCAGGTCGTCCTGAGGAAGGCACCACAGTGAGGAGACTGCCGGAGCACCTCAGTCCGACGGTGCCGATCTTCCCTCAGGTCAATTCTACTCTGAGGGACTGTCTGCATTCATCACTGCTTCTTTGGCTGAGCTACAGGTAAAGGGACTGGGTTGCATTTAGAAGCCAGGTTTTGTTGTTGTTATTTTTAACTTTAAAAATAAAAAAAAATTAAATTTTATTTTATTATGTTATGTTAGTCGAAGCCAGGTTTTATGAGAAGCACTTGCTTTTAAACTGGAAGAGCACTCCCTGCAGTAAGAGGAGAGGCATGTGGGTCCAAGACTTACCAGGGGAGGGACAGATTCACCGCCTGTCTCACATTTATTCTGAAGCTATGTCAACTAAAATGAATTCAGTTCCTCATTCACACTGGCCACCTTTCAAGGATTTAACAGCTACCTATGCCGAACGGCTACCATCCTGGACAGCACAGACCCAGAGCACTTCCATCACAGCAGGACATCTAGTGTCTGGTAGACGGCACTGTGAGGCAGCCCCTCGCTGGCTGAATCTGCCTCGGGTCCATGGATATATAACTTTACAACATTATTATTGTCCCCAGAGGGGTTAAATGATAGAAAGTGACAGACCTGAGACTAGAATCCAAGACCTCAAGCCCCTGGTACAGTCACATCACAGAGCTGACGATTAAGAAAATGCAGAATGATACCTGTAGGAGGGAGAAGAGGGGAGCTGGCTGATCAGCAGAAACAGCCTGTCTGTGAAGAACGGGAGGAGTCAGATGGTGGGTTAACACTCACAGGGATACACTGCAATCGTTTAGCAGAGAATTGGTATACAATAAGCCCTGACCTCTCTCTGCTCTGTAAAGGAAGTAAGGCAAGGGTTTTGAAGCCTGATGACAAAAGGGAATACAAAGATATTGAGTCTCAGATCTGCCTCTGCCATGGTTTTACAGCCCCAGGGGCAATGCTTTCCTCTTTCCTTATTCTAGCGTCCAACCATAATGGCAAGTATCCATTAATACCTTCAGTGTTCTGAAGCCTTCAGAAAGTCCACAGAAAGTATAGGCTTTTAACTTGCCCTCCAAGTTAAAAATAGTCTGCTTCAGCCGTTAGCTCTTTCTAAATAGAGTTGGTGATCTCCCTCAGATCTTCAGGGTTGAATTTGGAGAAAAGTCAAAAATACAGAAAGCTGATGACAAAATGATGGCTTTCTCATCATGGGCAACTGAATGCTCAACAAGAGTTGATCTGCTGTGTGACCTAGAAGAGGACACCTGCCCTCTCTGGGGTCTGGGTCTGCATCTGCCTACTGTCAACATCATAGTGATGGCTCCCATGGTTCCAATTCAAGTGAGTAGTGAGGTGGCAATAGCACTGAGGCAGCAATCAGAACTGAGCCCTAGGAGAAGCTGGTACAGGAAGGTGGTTAAGAGTGTGGGCTCTGGACTCAGAACCTGGGCTCTAATCTCAGCTGCACCACTACCCAGCCAGCTATTTAACTTACTGCTGAACAGGGATGGTCACATGAGATCATTCACATAAAGAACTTAGAGCACTAAGTGCACAATGAATGCTTCATAAATATGAGCTAATGCAACCACCAGTCCTAGCACAAATGAGCTCACCATTCGGAGCCTCAGCTTGGTCACCCATGAGGTCAGGTGACTGTACTAACACTGGATGGTCACTGAAGTCTCACCCAGCTCTGAAATGTTAAGGAGCTACACAGTGTAAGTTTAGTCACTTAGGAATGCATTCTGGGATATGTCCCTCAGCTCACCGTCAACTGGGAAGCACCATGTACTGCTCAACGGTGGCCCAGCAGAGCAATGGGATTCCTCTCTGAGGACACATGGTTGTGCCAAAAACATAGCCTCCAGCCTGCCTGGTTTTGTGCCATTAAAGGGAGGGTGAGTTAGTCTTCCGGTGCCAGCCCCTGGTCTCCATGAATGCTCCAGCCCACTCAAGAGAAGGGAGACCTTTATCAGAGACAAAGAGCCTGAGGAGGAGAGAAGTCAGATGATCTGCCCAGGCCCTCCCGGCTCTGAGTCGGCCATCCCCCCCTCCCTCCCATTAACCTGGAGGACATATGGTACTTCATGATACGACTTAAGTGAGGTCAGATGTGCTCAACTCTATGATAAGAATTAAGTGGAAACAGCAACAGAAGTTTGTATGATCAGAATCTTTTCTCAGATTAGACAGAGATGTTCCACTTCATCATGACATTTTAGAAGCAATCTAAAAACTTGTCCTTGTTTTTATTATAAAGGACATACAAGATAAGCTTGCTTAACAAAAATATCTTTTAGAAGTGGCTAAACTTTTCTCTTAAAGCCAGGACCACAGGGCTGCAAAGGCCCTCTTCCTGTCCTAGCTGGACCAGACACCACAGCTGAACCCCAAATAAAGCCTGACACTGGAGAAAGATAATGGGGAGGGGTGGGGAGAAGGCAAGAATTGTGAGCCTCCCACTAATATGCTGGGGAAAGAGGAAGACAAGAGGACCCAACCAAATTAGCACAAATAGCCCCAAGGGCTCAAACAGCAGGGGTACCTGTTTTGCCCCCATGCAAAATGTGGCAAACTCGTTTTAGCTAATTCCAAAGAGAGAATCAGGTACTTGAATCAGGTACTTAAGAAAGATATGGGAGCAACCAAAACCTCTTCTAGCATTAAATGTCTTTACTCTGAGTTAAAGCCCTCTAGAAAGAGAAAGAAGGTAGAGACCTCAGGAAGCAGCCAACCAGGAATATCCTGCCCCTACTCTCTCCCCGCTCCCTCACAAGAACACCCCATACAAAGAGGAAGACAGCACACTCCTAACTGGCAAGTCATCGCCCTCTGCAGCAGCCTGGCTGTGGCATGTACAGCAATGGAGGACCGAGGACAACTCAGCTAGCCCATGTGATTAGTCAAGAGGGCCCCACTAGTATTACAAAACATCTTCCCTTTGGGTTAAGAGACACTAAAAATATGATCTTTTAACTGTTGAAACAATACAAGGCAAATGACCATGTTTAGAGAAGGAACTGATTGGGATTCTGGAGCCTGTGGTTTCAGACCAGGAACAGAAAAGCTGACTTGTGCACTAGAGAAGAGAAAGCACTTAAGAGAACAGACACACACAGAGAGAAATATGTTGGACACCTACAGCCCTGTGTCCAGAAGCTCTTTCTGCTGTTTCACTGTGATTGATGCTGGTGAAGCCTACCTATGTTACTCTAAAATGTCTACAAATCTACCTTGAAAATTAACAATAGTCTTGAACACAATATATAATCTCACTTAGTGGGAGTATAAATTAAAAAGTACAAAAGCAAGGAAAACAACCTACATGTCCAACAGTAAAGGAGTAGCTTAGTAAATACAATACGCCAATATAATGGAATATCATGTGGCCGTGAAAATATTTATGAAGGATATGCATACTCATGATATAATATCAAATAAAAAGCAAAAGACAAAGTTCTGTGTACACTATGCAACATGCAGCCATGAGGAGTAACACAGAAGATAAAATGCAAAAAAAAAAAATCATTTTGTTAAGTCAGTGGTATATTCAGAATTTCTTCTTCAATAACCCCAGATCTAGACATTCTTGAAATGTTTTTACATTAGCTTTTTTTTTTTTTGAGCAATATTTTGGTAGAAATTTAAAATCAGGCTTGAAGCAGTTGTGCAGAATCACAGTTTAGACTTGAGAGAAGCCTTAGCAATCAGATACCCTGCACGTCTTACAGCTGAGGAACCCGAGGCCTCTCTCGGGAGGGTTCGCAGGGGCCCATGGTGCACAGTTCATTAACATTGCTGCCCTCTGTCTCTGCAGCTGCAGGATGGAGAAGTGTGAGAGGCCAAAAGGTGCCGAGAAGCCACTCTGTTTGGACCTGGAAGCTTCATACTCGATTGGGTCTGGCTGTTTGGAATGTTCTACAACTATGCATTCCAGTCCAAACAGGTCTTTTAATTGATACGGTTTTATGTTATTCATCTTCAACAGTAAGTTTTTGAAATGTTCATACTTCACTGAAGTTAAGGTGTTTCATGTGGCAAATGCCACAGAGAATTAACACAAACCCCTGAAGGACAGGTTAATGCTTCATGGAACCCGAAGAAACGACTCTTCCTATATCTCTGAACTCCCTCTGGAGGCAGCCTCTTCCAGCCTCTCCTACACAAACTCTGCACACAGGTGACCTGCTAAGTGCAATTCAAACACATGGGCCGGAAATAAATATCATTCCATATGCAATCACAACAAAATGAAGACCATTCCCTGACACATGTATTCCCCTTTCCCCTCCTCTCCAACAGTCTGAATTAAGCACCAAAAAGTAGACACAGCAGTCTGTGGGTTTGTTCCCTTAAAGAGAGTGGTAAGAAAGGTAAAATGGAAAAAAAAAAAAGAGTCTGGACCAAATTCCCCTGCTCCCCTTGAGGGGTGGAGGGTGAGGAAGAGGAGGAAAAGTTGGGAAAAAGGACAAGAAAACACCATAAATAGCAATAAAACAAGCTGCTATTAAAATTATAGGTATAATTGAAAATAATCAGTTCTAGCAAAGTTCTAAAATCATATACCAATTAACCTTATGCAGAAAAGATCTGAAAGTACAGAAAAAAACACAAACAAAATAAACTCACATCAATACATTTAAGTTGGTGCTACAGTGAAATGCCTCTCCTCAATCCCACAACCACTTCAAAGTCTCCAGGGAAGGTAAGAGAAACCCGAGTGCTCAGAGATGAAGAGGCTGCATCATTTAATAGGCTGACCGTGCAATGCTAAGTCACAACAGATCACAGAAGGGGAAAATAAATGAGTGAGCTTGAAGATCAAAACCAGCTTGTATCCTCTGAGCATCACACTCTTTAAGGGAGATAAAACCCCCAGAGTCAGGAAAAGTGAAGCAAAAACCAAGAGACATCTAAGGATAGCACGAGGTCTGTGAATCAGAGACTGCTGGCTCCTGTGGGGCGCAGTGGAAAGAAACCTGGCAGGAAGCAAGACATATGCTACTGGAAGCTAAGCCAGGCTTGAGAAGAAAATGGGGCCAGGAGAGGAATCAGGCCCAGCGTCACTGCCCCAGCTCTTCGAGCAGAAATAAGTTGGTGTCTAGGCAGTTAGAGCACATTTTACCTAGACAGACTTAGCTTTTCTAGAGGAACCACTTTGAAAAAAGCCAATTATCTGAATGAACTACCCCCACCCTTTCTTCCAGCGCCCTTTGGATTCCAGAATGGGAATACTGAAAGTTGTCATCATAAACACTGTACACATGAAAGCTGTCTCTTCAACACTTGGAAATCCATCCACAGAGAAACATATATATCTGAGTCAAAGCATCGGGAGTTGCAGGCAGAAGACAGAAGCAAAATCCAGAGTACCTTAGCACATATTAAGGCAAATTAATGGAAAAGCAAGATACATCACATTCTTTCCTTTTCAGTTGCTCTGGGGCAACAGTGGCCTATGGGTAGCTCCGGGCACTGGATTAGCTGCTGAGTGGGCTTTTCCTATAGGCTGGCCTAGACAAGGCCAGAAGGTCTGCAAAACAGAGGCTACATACAAGGACAAGTGAGATTCTTGGTTGCCATCAACTTGCTGGAGTTGGCAAAACCAAGCAGTCCACCCTCTGCCTGGCTCCTACCCAGCTCCATCCTGTAATAAATCCTTAGAAAGAATGCTGCCCAACATTAAATCAGAAGGTCCTGGGGAAGGCATTAAGTTCCTTTGTTCTAGGGAGTTCCTTCCATACAAAGATCCAAGACACTATGCTTCACCCACATCCTTGAAGTACAATGAGAAAAAGAACTACAGGTGGCTTAAAAAAAAAAAAAAAAAAAAAAGAACTACAGGTGGCTTGAAGAAATCTGTTCCAGGAGAGGCATTAGTCCGTTTCGTTGAGGAAGTTTATTTTGGGATAGGCACCAGTCTGTTCCTTGAGGAGATGCGTCTGGGATAGGCACTATTCAGTTCCCTTGAGGAGATCCTATCTGGTATAGCCACCAGTCTGTCCTCTTGAAGAGGTCCATTCTGAGATAGGCACTAGGCTATTACCTGAGGAGGTCCATTCTGGAATAGGCACTAAGCTATTTTCTGGAGAAGGACCATTCTAGGTGAGGTACTAGTCTGTTCCCTTGAGGAAGTCCATTCTGGGATAAGCAATATCAGTTCTACTGAGTTCTCAGTTCTACTGAGAAGACCATTCTGAGATAGGCACTATTGCTTCCCCTGAGCAGGTCCTTCTATGACAGGGACTCGTTTGTTCCCTGAAGGAGGTTCATTCTGGGATGGGCACAAAGCTGTTCCTTCAAGGAGGTCCATTCTGGAATAGGCACTAAAGAAGGCCTTTTTAGGATAGGTACTAGTCTATTCCCTGAGGAGGTCATTTCTGGGATAGGCACTAGGCTATCCCTTGAAGAAGTCCACTCGACGATAGGCACTAAGCTGTTCCCTTGGGGAGGTCCATCTGGGACAGGCACTAGTGTGTTCCCTTGAGGAGGCCCATCTGGGATAGGTATTAGTCCATCCCCTGGAAGAAGTCCATTCTTGGATGGGCACTCATCTGTTCCCTTGAAGAGGTTTATTCTGGGATAGGCACTAGTTTACTCCCCATGTCTAACCTCTACTGCCCTCCTCTTGCTATCAGTCAACCCATAAAGTCATTCCTGATTTTCCAGACTACGATCAAATGCTAGACAACTTTCACATCATTTATCCCTAAAACACTCCATTCTGCTTCAATTTAAAAACCACAGAGACCTATCTTTATTCCAAAGACAGAGGCTTGGACTGGATAATTTAAGAAGTTCCCAGAGAAGTCTTAATATAATAAACCAAGACATTTCTTTTCCCAAAACAATACAATTTTTAAAAATAAAATAAAAAGCCAAACAGAGCCAAAAAGTGAAATCTAGATTCCAGCACTTCAATCTGAAAAGAAATTGCAAATTTAAATTGGATATTATAGATCAATTTATTCAGGGGTTCTCTATTCTATCAACTCACAGAAGCTACCAAAAAGAAAGAGAAAAAAAGAAAAATTTATTTTTATTTTAAAATGTATACTGGTTTCAACCAACAGCAAATAGAGTAACATCTTATCTCTTAACTCACACTCCTGGGTGTGTGGTCAGGGAGGAGGAATAAAACACAAAGTAAAAAAGCAAACACCTAGGTTAATTCATACAGATTTTCTAAGAAACACATTTAGTAAATGTCTAGTATAGTATCATGTAGGCTCAAAATGAAATCTAAAGGAACAGACTGTCACACTGGGAAATGATTATTTGAATACACCAATAAACATGCACCTGCTATCAAAGTAACCTACACTTACATGCATGAGTTAAATCGCTCTCTATACACTTTTACCTTACTCTATCGCAAGGACGTGGGATCGTAATTTTATATCTTTGCTATGAATTATGACCATCACTGTAGTATTTTATGCCGTATCTACAAATAAATTGTTCTCATTCCCACATCCTTTAGAGCACATATATAATCAATTCACTTCACCACCTAGCCAGGCCTCAACTCTGCACCTGAGACAGCAGGCCAAGTTTCCTGCTCACACACTACAACTGTTTTCACTCCATCAGTCTCTCACTCAAGAAAGCCCTGGGGACTGGGTGCCCTTTGGGAAAGCAAACAAAGCAAGTATCTTGTCTTCTACTCACATGTCACGCAGACCAGCACGGTGCGCACGAACAGGTCTACGACCAGCTCCCAGTGCTCGGGCACACGGGACACGAAGAAGGGGATGATGATCTCAGCCGGGACATAGAACTGGAGGGCATAGGTGAAGAAGATGCCGATGGAGTACAGCAGCTTGACCGACTGGTACAGCCTGGGGAGAGAGCCAAGACCCGTTCAAAAGCCTGCTCTGCTTCCATGTGCACTAGCAGCGAGAGGGCAAAACGGTCTCATGGTGAAGGGGCCATATCTATCCAAGTCACAAATGCACGTGGTCCTTTGGACCCACCAATTTCATGTCTAGGGATTTATCCTGTGGATATATTTGCACATGTGCACAAAACACTGACATTCAACATATGTCACTGCAGCGTTATTTAAGTATGAAAGACTGAAAACAGTTTAAATGTCAACCAGCGGGCAACTAGTTAAATAAATCATGGTGTCCCATATAGCTGTTAAGAAGTATGAGGCAGGGCGCGCCCTCTCCCTCCTCCACCGCGGCCGCCTCCTTCTGCTGCTGCTGCCGCTGCCGCTGCCGCTCCCGCTCCCGGGGCTGCTTGTGTGCTCGTTCCGTGCGGACCTGGTACCTCTTTCGTGAAGCGGCAGCTGAGGAGACTCCGGCGCTTGCCATAGCCGACGAAAAGCCCAAGGAAGCAGTCAAAACTGAGAACAATGATCATATTAATTCGAAGGTGGCGGGGCAGGATGGTTCTGTGGTGTAGTTTAAGATTAAGAGGCACACACCACTTAGTAAACTAATGGAAGCCTATTGTCAACGACAGGGTTTGTCAATGAGGCAGATCAGATTCCCATTTGATGGGCAGCCAATCGATGAAACAGACACACCTGCACAGTTGGAAACGGAGGTTGAAGATACAACTGATGTGTTCCAGCAGCAGACAGGAGGTATCTACTAAAGAGGGAACCTGCTACTTTACTGCAGAACTCTGTCCCTCCAGACCAAAGAAGACATTCTCAATTAGAAGGCCGCAATTTGGTTCCACCATATCCTGACTACTACAGTATAGTTTTCTCTATTCTTTCATTTTCCCCTTCCCCATTCCTTTACTGTACATAAAGTAATTGTATGTGCACAAGCATATTGCATTTTTTTTAACTAAATGGCCAATGGTATGTTTTGATCGACATCAAATGGAGATGGGATGGGGGAAAATACTGCTTCTGTGAAAATACCCCCTCTCTCCATTAGTGGCATGCTCAGTCAGCTCTTATCTTTATATTCCAGTAAGTTATTTTGCTCTCACTGTTTAACAAAAAAAGAACAACATAAAAATCCTTGCATACCTTGTTTGATTGGAGAATTTTAATGTTTTTCATTTATCATTGTAAAACCAAGGACAATTTTATAACTTTTTTGTACGTAGCTGTTACATGTAGGGCAATCTGTCTTTAAGTGGGGATAAATTACTCTAAAAGAAATGAATCCTAGATAGTTTTCCCTTTAAGCCAAGCATCTTGTTGTTTAAATAACTTCTTGTTTAAAAGGCAAAAAAAAAGCGTGAGGCATAACTATAGGTGCTGATATGGAACTAGCTTTGTGATATACTATTAAGTGAAAAACGGGTGAAGAAACAGTGTCTACAGTGTGCTATAAATTGTCCAAAAAAAGAAAAAAGAAGGGGAAAACACTCCCCCTCATACACACATACATATGACATTCTTACATATTCTAAACATCTCCAAAAGGAAATATAAGATATTGCCTCTGAAATGGGCAACTGAAACACTGGGGACTTGGGGGAGGCAAATGGAAACAAACATATACTGTATAGACTTTGAACATCTGCAATCTTTACCAGGGACCTATGTCCTTTCAAAAATTAAAACAATTAAAATATAACAGGCCTTTTTATACCCTCTCCTCCAATTCCGTGCTCCCTAGAATCAGATGGTGACTACACAGCCAAGAAGCAGGAGCAAAACCCATCTTTCCACTCCACTGTGGCTGTCTCCCTACCACGGCTTCACATGTGGCTTCTCAGGGAGACCATTACGTCACCATCTGCTATCTCTATCTTACCTCATGCCTAGGACTGTGCAGAGTAGAAAACAAGTCTGATCCCTAAGTACTCATGGATCTGACACGATCATTAAAAGGGAAGGCCACCCTGCTCCTTAGCAAAGCTCCACTTCAAACAGGACCCTCATTGCATTAGGCAGCAAGAAACATGGGCCTCCCCCACCTCGTTGGAAATCTATTTAAAGTGGTAACTATACTGTGTATAATGTGCATTGACTTTCTCTGTGGTTGAACTTAATACCCAGAAGATGTTCTTACGCTATAAACAGGAGAATACCCTGGGAGAGACTGAGTTTGACAAAAGGTCTTACTTGCTCCAAGAATAGATAATAAAAAGGCTTTGGAAAAATCAGCTGGTGGTTCTATAATTAAACTCAGTACAACACCAAAGCCTTCTGGAGTGCCAGGAAGTCTGGAAGCAGGATAGTCACCTGCAGGGATGGCTAAATAAATTGTACCCGAATGGAGGCAGAAAGATTAGAGTAGCTGGTTTGGAGTATCAGAGGAAAGAAGACAGGTGCTTATCTATAGCTTCAGATTATGTGGGCTGCTTCTGTTCCTGCTGATCCATTTATCTCCAGTTATGCCAAGCTACCACCTGGCTCTTGAAAGGACAGGAACATTTGGAAATTTAAAAGCAGGCATCAGAGTGAAAGAGAAAGACTTTCTGAAAACACTAGCCCATTGCAAGGCTACCACTTGGCTGGCCACCCCACAGATCTTGTCCCCAGACCCCTGCTGGTTAGGGTGTTCTGTGCTAAACACCAACGGCAAGCTGAATAAATGTTTTTCCCAATTTTCTCCACCTGTCCTTGCACAATGCCTCACTGATCAGAGCTCTAAAAACATGCACAGGCAGGTCAACCAGGCCAGCCTGAAAGGTCCTTTTGATCCCCAGGGCACTCAACAAGCTTCTCAGTGTCTGCTCAGCTGCCCTCCACAATGAAATTCTAATCTTCAAAAGAGAACTGTTGCTTCAGACACACCCTGTGACAGCTACCTTTTTATCTTTTTTAAAGGTTTATTTATTTATTTGAGAGAGAGAGAGAGAGCAAGCGCACATGAGTGGTAGGGAGGGGCAGAGGGAAAGGGAGAAGCAGACTCTCTGCTTAGCAGGGAGCCCGTCACAGAGCTCAATCCCGGGATGCTTAGATCATGACCTGAGCTAAAGGCAGATGTTTCACCAACTGAGCCACCCAGGTGCCCCGACAGCTACCTTTTTAGTTAGCATTTCAGTATGTCTTAGTGTTCCCCTGAAATACAGTAACCAAGAGCTAAACAAAGTGAGATACAGAAGGGCTCCCCACAAGCCGTCGTCCATGGTGACAGGCCTCTACCTGCACATCAAGCCAGTAACTGCCATGGGAGAGGAACAGCAGAACCTGGGAACCTAGCCAATTCTCCCTCCTCTCTCCCTGTCTATTTGGAATGTTTAAGTGAACTGATGGGATACTTGGCCCTTCCAGGCTCAGATTTCTAGGGAGGAATGGTATTTCAGTCACCTGATAACCAATCCATTTGGCGTACACCTCCTTAGGAATTCCTCTTCCAAAGTAGAAAGCTCAGGGCAGTGTCCTCCTTCTGATAGCATCAGAATAGTATTACAAAGTGCTTTCTCATGCATAGCATTTGGTCTTCACGACAACCCTGGCAGAAAGAAATGACTACTTCTGGTTTCCAGAAGGGGGAGCTGAGGCAGTGAGCAGCTGTGACATGCCCAAGTCCACAGAGCTGGACATGGCAGACCACCTCTATCCTCTAAGCACCAGTTGCTTCCTGAGAACATCTCCTCATTCATAAAATGCTCAGTCCCCGCATTTAGTCCTCCTTTTGATTCAAAAGTCATCCCCTGGGTGATGATCATGTGCCAGGCACTGTGATGGGTGCTGGGGTACAATGGAGCCCTGCCCTCCCAGAGCTGATCATGTAGGGAGATCACAGTTCGGGTAAACGGACAGTTACACTATGGAATAAGATTTAGGCTAGGGTCCAAATGGGATCCCACAAGAGCAGAAGAAAGGGGCATCTGACCTAGAGGGGAAGTTGCGGGTACGACAGTGGAGACAGTTTCTCAAAAAGAGTGACTCCTAGACTGTCTTCCTGGCCGAGTAGGAATGAGGTGCAGGTAGGGCTAGAACCGGAGTGGGACTAACAGGCACCTTAAAGGTTTCGCCTCAATCAGAGGAGCAACGGGAAGCTCCTCAGGGATCTCAACAAGGAGATAGATGCACAACTGACTTGAGTCGGAGATGGCTCATACAGGTAACAGAGAACAGGTCTGGAGAAGGAGTAAGACTGAGATAGGTGGATGGGTCCAAAGGCTCAGTGCACAGCCAAGGAGGGATGGTGCTGGCCTGGCGGTGAGGGTGGAAGCAGTGGGCTAAAGTGAAGTGAGCTGATTGAAGGTATAAGTAGGAGGGAAATCCACATTCTGACCTATTAATTAAAAAAAAATAACAACATCCAGTGTTCCCAGGCTTCTATCCTCCCCACATACCAGCAATTGGGCAGGTTGAGGGTTATGCTCCCTTGGATATTAGCTCCAAACTGCAGGTACCCCAGACACCCCAGACTGATGTAGAGGGCAGTGATGATGGCCATTCCCACATACAGGATGATCGGAAATTTCTGGGGATCCTTCATTTTGTTTTCAAGGGGCAGAACCTATGAGAGTAGTGAGAGAGAAGAGAAAACAGGAAAAAGTAACATTAATGGCCAAAATAAATTGTAATCTTCTCAGAAAAAGTAACTGCTTTATCCCCAGGATTCCCCAAAAGCACATCTATCCTTTACCAGACAGATAAACAAAGGCAAGTTATTTCCTCAGAGTTGGAGGAGATACCCTGCTTCCCGTGTGGAAGCGGGGAAAGTCCTGAGGGCGAGGGCAGGCAGGACTGGCCCCAGGACTCCTGCCCAGGCCAGCGCTCTGAACTCCTGCTCCAGGGTCCCCATGGGCTGGGGTGCTTTCTGCCCCTTGGCACAGCCACGAGGCAGCTGCTTCATGCCCACCCGGCACAATGGAGAACAGACCTCGTCTGAGATCACAGCTCTGCTAACCTGTCCAAAGAATGCAAAATATAGGTCAGGGAAAACTGCCACTCTAGTTCCCAGAAACTGTTTCCTTACCTCCAAGAGGGCAGGTGCCAGCAGTGACATGTTAAACCTCTGACTTAGAGAAACGGGGGTGCTGAGGGTATCACAAGTTAGAGGATAGAGCGATTCAGGCTCACAAAATGTAAAACAAAACCCACTTTCCAGATTCCTATTCCAAACCACTGACCTTGCTGCCCTTTCCCTCACAGCAGAGGACATTCCAAAGCAAAGCAAAGGTCCCTTTGAAGACTGGTTCCTCTAGGAACAGGGAAAACAGAAGCTGTGACTGACAGGCTTCACAACCTGCTATCAACTGCATCTGGCATGGCTGACAAGGAAAAGCAACGCAGGGCAATGTCTAGCTGCCCCACAAACCGTCTTTGATCTTGTCATGACATTCCTCTTCCTCAAACACTTGCGGCCATGAGGCAGTGGGTCTGTGCCAGACGCCGCGGGTCTGCTACAGGCCTGGTGCTGTGAGGGGCGCCACAGCTCCGCACTTCCGACCAGGCCTCAGCACCGCACCCCCTCCCCAGCTCAGGGGACTCAAGCTGCAGCTGATACACATCCAATTAGAAACAGTTTGTAAGCTTTCCTTCCATTACCTTTTATGGAGGTCTAGAGAGCCAGAGGGCAGGCAGCCCATCTCCTCCATGTCTGCCAGGCCTGGGCCAGTGGCACAAACACAGAGAGAGCAAGAGCACAATGAACAAACAGCGAACAGGGCCCTTCACCCAGTCACACCCAATAGCCCTCAAGTCCAAACTAAGAGTCAAAACAGCAGTGTTTTCCCCCCTTATAAAAATAGAAAACAGAGAAATCTTAAAGTAACAGATAATGATGATTATAGAATGATTCCATTTCCAAGCCTTGGCTGATGAAATGATGCAAAGAGCAACTTCTACACTGTGCTGTTAGGGAAAAATGATCTATTCAGTACAATGCTCCTTAAGAACCCAGGATCTCCAGGCAGCTTTCCACACTTAACTCAGTCTTTTCTTTCCAGTCCCACATACGTGGGGCCTCTTCCTCACTGCTGCCATATGGGCCATTTCAGGCCTCAACCCCAGCAGCAGGGAAACATTGTGTTTGTGAATCAAGGGGAGCCATTCTTCCTGGGCACTGAGAAGTCCAAAGAAAGAGCAAAGCAAAAGGTGTTAAAACTCAGGACAACAACTTACACACTGATCTCTTAGAAAGCCTCCACTATGATGTTAGAGACTTAACCCATTCCATCAATACCACCAGGGCAATTTCTTAGTATTTTTACCAAAATAAAAAAAAAAAAAAAAAAAAAACAACTCTCCAGCTTCTAGGTTTTCTTAAAAGTATATAAAGTGATTGAGAAATCAAAAGAGGATAAAAAGATACTCCATGAAAGGAAAAGTATCTTCCCTTTTCCTAAGCTCTTGGCCAGCAGAACTAATAATTTTCTTCAAAGAAGAATTCTGGACCTTTACTATGAAAAATATAAATAAAAATCAAATTAGGTACAACTGAGTGGCAGATTCCTCTCCTTAAGGAGAATAACTGGGTGAAATCACAGCAATGATGGGGGAAGCTAACCCAGGAATGAAGGCTAAGGCTATTTATCTACACACAAAAAAATATGGCACATCAATGTTCCAGGACAGAGAGATAATTTGCGTGTTTACTGACTTAATAACAAAATCAATAGTATTATTAATAAAAATAAAAATCATTTAATGCTCACTATGTGTCAGGGACTATGTGAAGCACTTCACACATATCTTATTTAATCCTAACAAATACTAATGATTAAGTTCACTTTTCAGAAGCAAACAATGAAGGCTCAGAGAAGTTACACCATTACAAAGGTCACACAGTTACTCCTTGGCAGAGCCAGGACTCACCCCAAGTCAGTCTGACTCTAGGCCCTGGATTCCCAATTGCCACGTATTACTGCTTACTGCACACACAGGGGATGACTGTGCAACACAGGGGTTTGAATGTAAGCATTCTTAAATCACATACAATTTATTTTCAAAAGCTAGAGCTGGGAAACTCCAGTGGAATCCCTGAAATGCTGTCCGTTAACTGGCCAATAAGTTTCAGAAGATAATTTCTAATAGCATTTCCTCAGCCTTCCATCAAGCCTTAAAGGACACCAAGGACAACAGATCATCACAATGCAACTCTTACCATCCCAATGCCTTCAAATGCAAAAATGGCTGTGCCAAAGAACAGAGGGTAGGTCTTCCAGGGCGCCACCAAGGGGAGGCGGCTGGGGTCTGGGATATTCTGAAAGAGAAAATAAAACAAAGTAAAGGTTATACAGAGATTCGAGATTTGAACTCCAACATCAGAGACGTCACATCTCTTCCTAAATCCAAGATCCTGTGAAGGGAGAATGTCTGACATCTGACAGATGATCTGGGGGACATTTAGCTTTTGTATTTTTTTCCCTTCAGTCTGAGAAAACCCTACCTGGGATGGGGAAAGACTATAGCCCAGTGTACTATAAAAAACTCAAATGTTGAAGCTTGCATGAAAAAATTCTTTCATTAGGTAATCCCATCCCCAGAAATTTAATCCGAGTAGGAAAAAAAATTAGAGCAAAGTTATTTAACAGTAATTAAAAACAACCTAAATATTCCCAAACAAGTGAAACAAGTTAGCTTACTGCACATCAACCATACCACAGAATATTATGCACTATTTTAAAAGTAAAAATTGAGATAACTAAGTAGCAAATGAAAAACTGCTTATGATATACTAGAACATTAACTTTTTAAATTTACATATTCACTATAATACAACTACATAAACACTCCACACAGATAAAGCTGGAAGGAAAGGTGGAAGATTTTTAAAAGAGCTCTTTTCTTTTTTTTTCTCTGCTTTTCTTCCTTCTTTCCTTCCTTCCTCTTTCCTTCCTTCCTTCCTTCCTTCCTTCTCTTAATTCTTGTGAATGAGTGGACACTTGAAAAATTTTATTGATAAATACATAACAGGAGTGCTGGAACATTTAGGGACAAAATAGAAAAAAAAGCATTTAAAAATAGAGGCAAATAAAAACCAAGGCAATTGTTAACTGCAGGTACAATGTAAAGATGTACAAGCAGGAGGTGCAGACACAGAATTCTCCCTGGCTCACCACTGAGCAATAGCCCCCAGTAATGGATAGCATCAAAGGAACAGGACTCAGCATGGGAAAGAACCTTCTGTCCTTTCAGAATGTGGCTTTATCAACCATGTGCATACACAGCTTACGTTAAAATAAGAATTGATTTTAAAACTGCCTTTACAACGTTTTAAAATTGATTTAACTATAGAGGTATTTAGATAAATATGGGTAACACTCTAACAGTATAACAGAATAATATCAGTGAACAAAAGATCTAATATTAATCTCTGTAATAGGCTTTTCTTTGAAAGTTTTCAAAGCAATTATACTATAGTCTCCCTAAAATACAAATAATTTTTAAAAAATCCTTTTTTTTTCCCCTGAGTCCCTGCCTATAAAGATCTCTTTATAAGAAATATTTCAGGGTGCCTGGGTGGCTCAGTTGGTTAAGCGACTGCCTTCGGCTCAGGTCATGATCCTGGAGTCCCGGGATCGAGTCCCACATCGGGCTCCCTGCTCAGCGGGGAGTCTGCTTCTCCCTCTGACCCTCTTCCCTCTCATGCTCTCTATCTCTCATTCTCTCTCTCTCAAATAAATAAATAAAATCTTTAAAAAAAAAAAAAAAGAAATATTTCAGGGGCGCATGGGTGGCTCAGTCAGTTAAGCGTCTGCCTTCAGCTTAGGTCATGATCCCAGGGTCCTGGAATCGAGTCCCACATCGGGCTCCCTGCTCAGAGGGGAGCCTTCTTCTCCCTCTCCCTCTGCCTGCCGCTTCCCCTGCTTGTGTTCTCTCTCTCTCTTTCTCTGTGTTAGATAAATAAATAAAATCTTTAAAAAAAAGAAAAGAAAAAGAAATATTTCAGTATCTAGAATGCAGACAGACTAAGAAATATTTTTGCTCTACAATGAGACAAAGAGTGAAACTGCCCTGTAATTATTCCTGAATCACAGTGCAACTTAAGTTCTTGGAAACAGGAGCAATCTGTTGGTTAGTGGATGACTATTGCCCCGGTTCATACATCATATCTGGCTGAAGTATCAGAGAGGGAATTTCAGAATACATGTCTGGGGATACTGGTGTGAATGAGACCAGCAGAAGGAATTTATAATTCTATATACTTAATGATTGCTACTGACTTAGAGCCCAATCCATTAAATGAAAAAAGTTTAATGTGCAAAGAAATACATTAAAATCAGCTCATTATCAACATATCGTCTCCTCAATTCTATGATACTAACAATTTCAGTGATAACAACTTTTTGAGAAAATGCTTTTAAATGTACATAAGGATTGCAAGATGTACTCAATTTTGGAAACATTATACCTGTGAAAAAACTGCATCTCAGAATTAAGGAAATGCAGTGATAAATACATTTATTGGGAGCCCCCTCTGGGTGCCATCTGTCAGTCCAGGTGATGAAGCTAAGGGGAAACCTGCACAGGTGGAGGGCCTCAGTCAGCTTCCTGGGCTGGCGTGTGCATGAGGAGCAACAGCACCAGTCACACACATGCTCAGGACTGGGAAAAAATTCAGAAACAAGGAGAGCGGAAGAAGATGCCAAGACAAGACAGCAGTAACAACAGCATCAGCAACAAAAGTGACCCAAAGGGAGCATCTTACATACCTACACACCTACATACCACATCAAAATGAAGCTACTCAACACACAGCCAAACCACCATCCTCCCCAGCTCCCCCAGAGCAGAGAGCACTGTGTGATCTTACACATGGCTCCTGGCTGAGCCCAGAGGCAGGCTCATACTCGCTCCCAGGAAATCAGCAGGGCTGCCTCATCTGCACGTGCCAGTGGCATGATGCACAGACAATGCTCTGAATGGACACTGTCTTCACCTGGGACTGAGACACGGTCGGAACCCATATTCCCATCCCAGCCCTGTGTTCACAGCAACCACCGCAGTCCAACGACCTGCCGTGCTTTCAAACTAAATGCAGCACCTGTGCGCATCCATGTGCGCTTGCCTCACTCACTTTAATGTCCACTGCGGTGTGTCCCAGGCACTGATTGAGATCTCTAATTACAAAGTTAAATCATGCATTTATTTACCCTTCCTTGTTTTAACTTAATTTGCCAGAGGTAGAGAAGGAAACTCTCTGGAAATGGTCAATCATGCGTTCAAGGGACCTCCTTCCATTCCCATAAAAAACAGGTCACGGACAGCAGTTTATTTTATTTTTAAAAACCAGTTCTTCAGAAGAAAAGTCAATTATCCGCCACCCATCCGACTTCCTAAGACAGGGGAAAACCAGTAAATGCTCATTGAGTACAATGTTAATCTAAATTCATTATATCATATTCTCAGTGCAGGAAGAGCTGTTTTACAACGCACTGTTTTCCTAGAAACCATATCAGTGAGTGACCAGGTCACTGTTAAGCAGACCGTATGAAAATGAGTCAATGTTCACCTGTCAGACTGACCAAAATTAAAAAGATTGATAATACATCTACTTAATGCACTACGGAAGGGAGTCTATATGAAATTGGTTAAGTAGCTTTTGGAAAAAGCAACATGGCAATATAAAAATTCAAAAGTGCACACTCTTTAGCAGCTATACCCCTACATAAATACCTTGGAGAAGTATTTATACGTGTCTACAAAAAGGAAGGCCTAAGAATACTCACTGTCCTAATACTAAAATAACACTAAAAATTATAAATGACCTGACAGTCCACTGAATGGGGACTGGTTCAATAAACTATGGTGCATCTATGCTCTGAAATACTATGTAGCAATTAGAAAGAATGAGGTAAAACTATGTGTATCAACATGGAAAGCTCCCTGAGGCATTGTGAAGGGCAAAAAAAAAGCAAGGTAGATGAATACTACATCTAATAATTTTTTTTTAAGATTCTATTTATTTATTTGACAGAGAGGGAGACAGCAAGAGAGGGAACGAGGGAACACAAGCAGGGGGAGCAGGAGAGGGAGAAGCAGGCTTCCTGCCGAGCAGGGAGCCCGATGTGGGGCTCGATCCCAGAACCCTGGGATCATGACCTGAGCCGAAGGCTGAGCCACCCAGGTGCCCCTACATCTAATAATTTTTAAAACTATGTTAAAAACAAAACAAGACATACTTTTGTTTTACATATTTCTCTACATACTAATACAGTGTGTAGATACATTCATAAGACCTAGACAGAGACAGACCAATCACATACAGTGAGTCTCTGAAAAAAGAGACTCAGGGTAGACATGTGGTTTTCAAGATTTGTGCTGTTTGCATCTTAATGAATAGGTACTGATGAGTTCTTTAGAGAATGAAATTTAAATATCTTTTTTAAAGTTATGCTTTTATTCACTGGCTTTCACTCTTTTCCTCTTCTCAAGTCTTGGCAAAATGCACTGTCTCATCTATAAAGAGCCACAGTGTTTGAGGGCACATTTTTCTCAGCCTGGTCTTCTACCCATCAACATACAGATGTCCTCTCTTGTACTACCTACACACCTGCCCACATGGGCTCTGTAAGGGGGGGAGACAATAACTGGATTTATAATTTTGACAAATAAATATATAACTGTAGTGGTAAGGAATTATTTTATCTAAATATTGTTAGAGAAGTTGATTTTTGTTTTCACCTTAATATTCTTCTATTTTCCCATTATACAATGATTCATGCATTAACTATCCAATTGGAAAAAAGTCTAAAGCAGTGATCTCAATGGAGATGATTTTGCATACACACACATACCACCACCCCCAGCCCCCAGCACATTTTTCAATGTCTGGGGACATTTTTGGTTGTCATAACTTGGGGCATGGCTGCTACTAGCACCTAGTAGGTAGAAACCAGGGATGCTGCAAAACATCCCACATTGCACAGGATAGCCCCCCCGCCCCCATGGCAAAAAAATTATCTGGCCCAAAATGTCACTAGTGCCAAAGTTGAGAACCCCTAATATAAATATACCACACGTAAGTAACATATCCCTATTTATGTTCCACTTACTTGTTTCGTTTGCTTCTTTGATTATATAATAGGCAGAGGGAGAGCCTTGGCTCTTACCTGGACAATGAACTGGTAGAGCATAACCAGGCTAACCAGCATGGTGATGTTGGCCAACAGAGAGAAAATGGACAGGGCTCGGAGGTTCCTGACAAAAACCAGCAGCACCAGGAAGGGCAGGAAGCTGAGCATGTAGAGTCGTGAGTCCATGGTGGGCGTCAGAATCACTGTCTCATTGTTGTGGCAGTTGTTGGTGGTCCCATTGGCTGCTTCTATCACCTAAATTGAGGGGAAGAAATGCGACAGAAAGGGCCTCTCAAATGGCAAAGGCCAGTGTACCTCCCACCAAAAGGGGCTCCTAACTAAAGGCTCCGTATGTGAACAAGGCCATACAGAAGCCCACAGCCGGTGAACAATCTTCCAAGATCTTCATAATTGTCATCAGTAGCCCAACTGTCACAGCTGGGTTTGATCATATCTTACCTAATGACAGGAGGCTAAACAAGGTATCTTGAAGTTTCTCAACACCCTAGGTCTTTAGATGAAATTAAGCAAAAGACACTATTCTATGTAAGATGTTAAAAATCTTAATTCTTTTGTTGACCAAAGCTGGCTTAGAAGGAATCCTAAACTAAAAGTCCACTCATCTCTTGCCATTATTTTTTTTTTTAAAACCAGGGCCCTACCTGTTTAAAGTTGTCAGCCAGAAAGACAAAATAGACACAGCAGAATCCCAGCTGCGTGACGATCAGGAAAAAGTCCACAATGTGCCTGCAGATGGCGGAGGGAAGAATACCAAGATCAGGAGGGTAAAAAGCAAGATTCCCAGGGACATATGTGTTTGAACAGTGCTTTCTCCCAGGTCATCACAGACCCTTCCCACCAGGTGACAAGGATGAGTGTGCCCTGATAAGAGGAGAAATTGTGCTAGGTGCCACCAGTCTGGAGCTTTGGAGGAAGGTGAAGAAGGTCCTGTGTGGTGACTGAGGTCCCCTTCCTATGTCTTGTGTGGACCGCTGCATGGGGTCAGGCAATCCCAAGATCAGAATGGCCAGAGCAGAGCATACACACCAGGACCACAGACCAGTCCCTCTGTCCTCCTCCCTTCGGCCTGCCTATGCCATCTCACACTGTTTGTTCTAAAACTACAGGGAGCCCTCAGCATAAAGCCCAGGAAGTAGACCCCTTCACCATCTCTTTCTATAACTTGGATCCAAGAACCAACCTACTCTCAACATAAATACACAGGAACAGGTGTACCAGAACAGACCGCTGGTGGAAGCACTGTTACAACAACAGCTGGTGACAACCTAAAGGGTCATCGAAAGGAAAATGACGAAATGACAGACCATTCTTAAATGGAGCAATATACAGCAGGGAGAAAGAATATGTTACACCCATATGTGCTGACAGAGATACGTCTAGGATGACCTTCAATAGAAAAAAAAAATTTCGAAATAGTATGCACAGTATGGTCAATTTGTGTAAAAAAAAGGTTAAGAACATGTGTATGTTTGTATACATACAGAAAATTCCAGAAGTATATCCATGTGACTGTGACCAGCATATACTTTTATTTTTCACTTTATGAATGCCCATTTTGCTCAAAAACAATTTTTTTTTTTTTTTACCATGAACACACATTAACTTCATTAAAGAAAGAAAGTAAGGGAATAAGGAAGGAAGGAGCAGGGATGGGGAAAGAGGGGTGGGAGCTGCGCATAAAGAGAGAAAACAGAGGGGAAGATAGGAGAGAAGAGAAAAACGATGGAAAGGAGGGAGGAAGAAAGACTCAATCACCAGCCAACCAGCCAACCAGTGGTGGCCCCTTGGCACTATGGCTTCTCCCAGTCACAGAGAATGACCCTGCTGAAAGAATCGCAAAATAAACCTGCATCACAGGAGGAAGCTGACTACGTGTGAACTATAAAAGCCTCCCGATGACCACAAGAAGTTTTCCTGGAGAACAGAGCTTTGATGTAGCTTTAAATTTAAAAAGAATAGAGGGGCGCCTAGGTGGCTCAGTCGGTTAGCATCTGACTCTTGATTTCGGCTCAGGTCATGATCTCAGGGCCTTGAGACGGAGCCCCACCTCGGGCTCCGTGCTCAGCGGGGAGTCCGCTTGAGATCCTCTCTCTCCTTCTGCCCACCCTCATGCACACAAGTGCACTCTCTTTCTACCTCTCTCTCAAATAAATAAATAAATCTTAAAAAAAAATAAAAAAGAATAGAAAAAGGAATCTGCACCTAATGATATCAATTCTTTACCTATACACATATCATTTACTCAAACAGGAAACAAAAATTAGATATTTCCCTCTAGGCATATGAAAAGTTACCATAAGGAGAAATTTCCAAACACCCCCATCTCCTGAAATGTGTCTTTCCCCAATAAACCATTGGTTCTAGCTCAGCTCATCTCTTCCTTGAAGACTTCCTTCTCCTATCCAGTGTCCTTCCCTGAAAGCACCTATCGTGTGCACTTCTCATCTAGCACAGGCAATAGTCCTTAAATCTCCTCCCTGTCTGAGTTTCTAGGATGCACTGCTAGCTCATGATACTCTCTCTACTGGTATAGACTATTCCTGATCTGTTGTCCTCAAGCTTCCCACACATCCTTCTCCTTACAGAGACTACAAGCCCCTAGAGGGCCAGGACCACATAATTTACCCCAGGAGGAGCCCTCCTCCCAATACCCAGAATTGTTCTGCACCACTTATAAGAGAGTGCTTAAATATCTTTACTTAACAAATGAGTGAATTAAAAAACAATCACTCGTCAGAGACTGCCAAAGCTGGAACAGCCAGTTTACCAATGAGGAAACCAATGACCAGAGAAGAAAGGGGTCACAGAGCCAACGTCACCAGATGACTGCTGGCAGATCTGAGCTAGAAGCCAAATCCACAGACCCAATGCTCTTTCCACTGCTCATACTACCTGCCACATCTCTCCTCCCTGTCTGAAGGCCTCCACTCTGGGAGTTCACAGCAGCAACAAAAGAGAAAACTGGTTACCTTCCCCAGTGTGCGTGGTTCCGGAGCCAGGAGCTGGGGCTGGATTCCAGTCCATACATCACTGTATCCCCATAGTCCACGAAGGGCTTGTTCAGTCTGGGGTTGGGGAGAGGAAGGGCAGAGTATGTGGGTTTGACAATAAGTGACAGAACAAAGGTAGCTCACTGAGACCGGGGCCAGTTCCCCACCTGTCACCCTGGAGAAGCCATTGAGTCCTGCATCTAATGCTTTCAAGGACCAGAAAATGTTAAGTCGACAGGCCAGTTACTTTCTTATAATTAACAGCCACCTGGTAGAATCATTTCAGTGGGGTAAATACTACAAAGCACATGGAAGTAGAATGTGGTCTCTGTCCTCTGGACATAACTAAATATAACAGATGACAACAAACTGAAAAAGAACACAAAAATAACCAGGGAAAGGGAGTGCTGCAATAATTAGCAGTCACCTTTAGCTAGCACAAAGAATTTAGAGTGGTCTGCCTAAGTTCTCTCTTTCAGTACTAGTAACAGAACCCAAAAGGACAATTTGGCAGCTTAGAGGGCTCTCACCTGCGGCAGAAGTGGTGAGCGCATTTCACCAGGATACCCATGCAGTGCACAGCTACAAGGCCTATCACCAGCAGGCTGAGGGGACCCATCTGGAGACAGGTGTTGTGGACAAGAAAGAGAGAGACAAGCAGGTAGAATTAGGAGTGAGCCCATGGAGACTGGATTTGGAAGTGATCAAAACGTTACTAAGGCACCTTCCAGTGACAGAACTTCTGGCACAGCATTACAGAGAGAAATGTGATCATGGAGATCAGCTTGGTGAGAAGGGCACCATCTGAACCTTAGCATGCCTTTGAAAGAGTTAATCTCGTGGAACAGAATGACACAAGATAAGGCTGTTCCAAAACAGCTATAAATCAGCCAAACAGAAGGCTCCTGTGGTCTGGAAAGAAGAGACAGGTGAAGGGGTAGAGGGAAGGGGAAAGTTCTCATTAGAGCAATGCCAGATCGGGAAAAACGGCCCTTAGCTAAGGGCCATCCACATCTCTGAGCTATCTCCAGCTCTAGAGAAACCAAATGGCTTTAGATTATAGCCTATAGGGGATGAATCATAAAAGAAAAAGTAAAATTCTCAGAGTTGGCCTCCTAGGGGTGGGGTGTGGAAGGACTAGGTAGAAAACTAACAAACTTCTGTTACTAATTCATTAGTTAATATTATTGATAGAAACTCTCTGAGACATTTTAAGTACATCCTCCTCACCACAGAGTAAGCGCCAGGAGGGCAAGAATCTCCTTTTTATTCACCAGTAATATTCAGAGCCTAGAACAACATCTAACACACAGAAGGCCCTCAATAAATATGTTTAAGTGAATGAACACCTGAATTTTGCTCTTTCTTCAGCTGAATTAAAAAGCTCTCCATTTTTAAATGTTTTAAATGAGATAGATTTTAAAAAAACACACACCATCTCCTAAAATTTGTCATGATTCTTCCCTCTGCCAATGCAGACACTTACCAAGATGCCAGCATTTTTCACTGCCAGAGGCAGCCCCAGGAGTCCTGTGCCAATGTTGCCTTTTAACAGGTGGATCAAAGTCTGGAACCATCTGAAGTGGAAAGAAAGTAGACAAGGGCATGTTAACAATAATCATAGCTAACATTTATTAATCATGTAGCACTGTGCTAAGTGCTTTCATGCATTATCTCATTCAATTTCCACAACAACCCTATGAGATATGTATTTACTTTATGGATGAGGAAGACACTTGCTCAAGGTCACACACCTAGTAAAGAGTTTAGTCAGGATTCAAACCCAGGCAGTCTGACCCCCGAGTCCTCTCCTGGCCTCTATGCTGTAAGCTCTGTTCCCTGTGGCATCTCCAAGAACCCCAGCTCTCTTGGAGATTAGACCAGAGGTACACCAGGGCTCTCTGTAGGCACTTTATCCTTTCCTAGTGGCTCTGGCCTACGTTTCACCAGAGCTGTCCACTGTAAAGACTCAGATCCAAAACTGCAACAGAGGACGACAAGCGTAAGTGTGAAGTACAGACACTGGTGTAAGAGAAGGATGAGGGAAATAAAAAATAGAAGCCCAGAACCCATAACAGAAAATGTTATGCGAAGTAAACAGATCAAAAGGAATATGGTACCACAATCAGCCAGTCCCTGGTGTACTTTGCGTTTAAAAAAAGTCCGGTGATGGGTATTAAGGAGGGCACGTACTGCATGGAGCACTGGGTGTTATACAAAAACAATGGATCATGGATCACCACATCAAAAACTAATGATGTATGTATGGTGACTAACATAACATAATAAAATTAAATTAAATTTGAAAAAATTAAAAAATAAATAAAAAATTAAAAAAGTCAAATGCCAGAGTCCTAGGATTGGAGAAGCCCTCTTCAAATGTCACCTAATTTATCCTTCTGCTTTGAGGACAGATTTTCCCCTCACCTGTTATACAGACTGTCCACCTCAAGCTGTAATTATAAAGCCTTTCATGCATCCTCATTCATTTTGTCACTCAGCAAATACTATCCGTTATATGTAAAACATTGTGTTAATACAATGGTAGAAGTAAGTATGCATCAGATATGGGCCTCAGTCTCTAGAAATTAATAATGTCTCAATGAAAATAAGGCAGATACATTAATAACCACCCAGACAGAAAGATATCTTCTTAAGAAGTGCCCAGGAACAGTGCTCAGGGAGGGGGAGGGGGAAGCAGGTGAGGGTTCACAGAGGGGAGACCTGAGCTGAGCCCAGCAGGATAGGCAGAGCTTGCCAGTGTGCCCATGGAGAAGAAAGGCCTGGGAACACAAGCCCAGAGAGAGACTCGGGGCACCAACATAGAAGAGTGTGTCAGTTTTGTGGTCACTTGGGTGGGGTGACGGTGAGCAATCTGTAGAGAATGGGAACTCCTCAAAGGACTGACAGCAGAGAAGTACCCTCATCTGCTGCATTTTCTATCCTGTTACCCCTAGGATACAAAACAGGTCAAATACAGCATCACTTTGCCCCCAATCACAGACTCATTCAAGATTTGGCCTCCGGCACTGTCTGGAAATTCTTTTGCACAAATACCCTAAATCCCTCCTAAATGATGCTTCCATACATTTCTTCACATCTGCAATTCAGTAGCAACTGAAAGCAAATAAGAGGTGTTAACTCATAAAGACCATAATAAATATGACCTCTCTACACTCTGAAATGGAATTTTACTTTTGGTAACCTTTCTCCTACCTCCAGGAAGAAAACCTCTTGACCTTCCTACTGTCCCAAAGCTCTTCAGGAAAGATCAAGAAAATGTCTTTGAATCTAAATGAGAAAAGGCTGAGCACTCTCCTGGACTATCCTGGGGAAACAGCTTAAGGACCAAGGGTACAGGGGTGACTCCTTCATTATCAGCAGCCAAGGGACCAATAAATTATGGGCAGGGCGATGGGCCAAACAAATGTCTATCTTAGCAAATGTTTGATCCACTCAGGCAAAAAGTAAGCACTATAGCAAAACTCACCTGCCTACCAGAGGCCTCCCCAAAATGCCTCTGAGCTGGGTTTTGTAGGAGATCACGTCCCTTTTAGCCCTGGCTCTGCCAGTTAACTCCATATGACAATTCCCCTCCCTTGTCTGGACCTTTGTTTCAGCTGTAGAATGAGGGGACTGGATAGGACAGCATACTTGCCAACATCTCTTCAGCTCTAAAACACCAGGATTCTAGGCAACTGGCTAACATTTTTCTTTTTAATCACTGGCCCCAAGCTTGGATCACCCAAAACCACAGGGTATCACAAAATAAACTCCATAGACTGCAAAGTCTTAACTATGGGGGATATAGGAAGGGAACCTTGCAAATCTCTATAGTTCTGTTTATGTTCTAAATCAGTAGTTTTTACACTTTTTTTTCTTGGAGCCCTTTATATACTTATAAATTATTGAGGATACCAAATAGCTTTTGCTTATATGAATTATGTCTGGTGATATATATTACAAGTAAAAGTTGAGAAATTAAAAAATATTAATTACTTAAAATAACAAATTACATGTAAATATAAATAACAGATTTTTTAAACTGTTATAATTTTTTTGAAGATTTTTATCCATTTATTTGAGAGAGTGAGAGAGAGCAAGTGAAAGAGCACAAGGGGGGGAAGGGTAGAGGGACAGCAGACTCAATGCTGAGCAGGGAGTCCGACATGGGGCTTGATCCCAGGACTATGGGATCACAACCCAAGCCAAAGGCAGACACTTAACCGACTGAGCCACCCAGGTACCCCTTAAATTGTTATTATTTTTTAAAATAACAGATTTTTAATGAAAAGTAATTCTATTTTCCAAAATAAAAAATGGTATTAATTTACTTTTTCTGCAAACCTCTTTAATGTTTTGCTTGATAGCTGGATTATCTACTTCTTCATTCAATCTGTTGTGATATGTTGTTTTGGTTGAAGTACATAAAGAAAGTCTGTTCTCATAGAGACATGCAGTTGGAATGTGTTTTAATAGTCTCTTCAGACAATTGTGGTAATTTTCCTTTGATACTACACCAAAATTCGACACATGGTTGTTTCTTAGAAGTTAGTTATAATGTGGAGTCTGAACTTTTCAAGATCCTATCACATTAAAACCTACTGGTGATCTTGTCCTTCAAATGGATCTTTTACTCATGCACAATTTTCTAGTATCACACTGGCCATTTGGAAGATACTAGTTCCCTGAATTATGCAGATCTTCCAAATGCTGGCATATTTCATTATACAGTATCTGAAAAAATCCCATTTATTAATATCACTGATCTCATCAGAAGTCTTTAAGTAGAAGGAAGCTGTCAAGCTCAGTGTTGGATACTAGTTTTTTTTCTAGTTTTGCTTGAAAGCTCAAATTTTACTGTGGACAACAAATACCACTGGTTGTTTTTTCTTGAGGTGATGGTCTCATTCCTTTCATTTTCAAGAAATGAACTACTCAGTACTGCCAAATACTCAGGCCTGAATAACCTACAGTTCGTTAGTTCTTCCTAGCAAAAATAGTGCTCTATGAAAAATTTAAAAAGCAGCTAGTTCAGTTCACAATTCCAGTAATCACTCAAGGTCTTGTCCTTGAGACAAGTATCATATCTGGTAGGCAGTAGAAGTATTTCAGGTCTACTTCTCATTTGGTCACGCAGATTATTTAAAACTCTGTACTGAAGGGTTAGGTAATAAAATGAGTTATTTGACTGCTTCATCAAGGACCTGCTTAAGTGAAATTGGCTTATGCTTTGCACATGTGTGGCAACAAAAAATACAATGACTAGTATAAGTTGGTGGCACTGCCCTGGTTTATGCTAATGTATCAGCAATTTTACCCACCACTGCTGCTGAACTATCCGTGTAAATGTCAACAGTGAAAAGACAAATAACATCTTAGCATTACTATGAAAATAATTTCAATTTCACAGCCTTCTTGCAATGGTCTTGGAAACCCCAAAGGGTCTGAGGACCACACTTTGCAAACAGCTGCCCTAGATAACCTAGAGAAAGCAGTTTCAGTCAACTGGATTCTCAGCCTGCCAGCCTGGGCAAAAAGTATCAAAGCTCGATCAACAGCTGGTATAATGTGACCCAATAGGGCAAGAAGAAAAACTTGCCCAACAGAATAAAATGAGGCTGTTGTCAAAGCAGTCAATAGCTTGACAACATCAAGTTAGGAAATAACCTCACTAAACACACCATTATGGAAGTGTCTGGGCTTCCTATCTGCAACCCCGATTAGGGATTTTCACTGAATCCCTAACCCTTAGAAGAGCCAGTTTATGTGCATGCATGTACTTTATTCCTTGTATTTTGTTCCTCATACTTTGTTCTGCGTTCTTTGCTCCTTGGCAAACTAGATAACAGGGTGGGGCAAGGCACAATAGACAAGAAATCCAGCTCAAAAACTTATCTCTAACACTCTGACATATCAGAAATTCACGAGGGCTAAACACAGTCACCTGAATCAGCTTACACCTTAAGCACACCTGGCACGTTTTCTACACATAAATGCTTACGTGGATCCAGGCCCCAGGCAAGTACTCAACCAACCCTCCAAATCCAAGGGAGAACTTTCCCCAGGTCACTTGCGATACCTAATCTCATTTACAGATGGGTTTTCCTGGTTCCATATACCACAACATCAGGGCAGGATGGGCCCTCACAACAAATCATACCCTGGAAAACATGCCAATACAAGCCCAAGGACGGTATCTCCTGATTTTCTCAATTTCTAACAAGCAAGGAGAAATAATTTTAGGTTGAATACTAGTTATAACCCAATGTGAAAAAAGAATAGCTAACAGGCATACATTACTTTCAATACATACAAAACCTGTGAACTACCATCCTGAAGTTGCTAGTGGTTGGTTTTGAACTTCAGAGAGGTCCCTTTAAAAATGAAAATGTAGACCCCATATGGCAAGCATTGCACAGACAAGCTGATGCCTGAGAACAAGAAGGAGCAAAAACTGGAAGGAAACTATGAAGACAGAAGCTCAGAAGTATTTCACCTCTGAAGGGAAGCTATCACATGCCATTGGCTGATCTGGAGGTCCTTCTGCCTGGGGACAGCCAACTGAGTGGACAGGTTAGGAAAACAGGGGAAAGATGGTCCTCACTGCTGCCAGTTGTTTTCTATGCAATCTTTCCCATCAGCCAACACTGCAAGCAAATGGGGGAATCTATAAAAGCATGCCACATGAGAAATAAGCTATAGAGACTGAATCTTTAGGAGCAGAAATCAGCTAGTGCTAATGTGGACAAACCATATCCTCTAGTTCTATCCCAGTTCACAAGAGAAAATGCCCTGCTCCAAGGGAGACTGCAGCCAGAGGGAGCTTCACCAGTAATGACCTCCAAGAGAAGCTTCAATAGTCGGCTTGGGCAGTCACACAGGAAAGCGTAAGTCTAGCACATGAAGAATCCCTCGATAAGTCACACCCAACCCACAAGGGAACGCAGAAAGGATAATAGCTACACTTGGAGAATAAACAGAAAGGCCAAAAAAGATGGAATGCTGGGATCTAGAGAAAATATCAGGGGTTTGTTGAGATTCAGGATTGAGTCAGAGAAATCAATGGGGTAGAAAACCCTCCTCTGAATCTTCTAATTCAAGTGGGTGATTAGCAGTCAGCACAGCTTCACAGTGGGGTCCTCAATTTTCTCTTACATTTGGGGAAACTAAGGCCCAG
Organism: Callorhinus ursinus; assembly: GCF_003265705.2. Classification (NCBI taxonomy): domain Eukaryota; kingdom Metazoa; phylum Chordata; class Mammalia; order Carnivora; family Otariidae; genus Callorhinus; species Callorhinus ursinus. The sequence continues at coordinate 50,426,297 of NW_027397065.1, forward strand.
AGAGGGCCAAACTCCAACCAGATGAGTCATGAATGTGATTCAGTTTCTAGAGATAAGACTTACCCCTCCACAGGGAATGCTAGGCAGACCTCTTCTTTGCAACCTCAAATTTTTTTGAGGGGGGAGGGAAGAAAGAGAGAGAGTGGGGAGGGGAGGGGCAGAGGGAGAGGGAAAGAGAGAATCTTGAGGCTCGATCTCACAACCCTGAGATCATGACCTGGAGCCAAAATCAAGAGTCTGATGCTTGGGCGCCTGGGTGGCTCAGTCGGTTGAGCGACTGCCTTGGGCTCGGGTCATGACCCTGGAGTCCCAGGATCGAGTCCCATGTTGGGCTCCCTGCTCAGCGGGGAGTCTGCTTCTCCCTCTGACCCTCTTCCCTCTTGTGCTCTCTCATTCTCTCTCTCAAATAAATAAATAAAATCTTAAAAAAAAAAAAAAGTCTGATGCTTAACCGACTGAGCCACCCAGGCGCCCCTCAACCTTGAATTTTTTAAGTGCAGGAGAAATTATTCCTTCTTCCCTCTTACCACTTCTTCAGCCAAATGAACTGGCTGTTTGGTGATGGGGACAGAAGTCTAGGCGAGACTGCAAATGAAGCTTCCAACTGAGCCTAGAAGTATTTGAGGTTCTAGCACAGATGACCCATGGTCCTGAATTAAGAGAATGTTCTCTCTAGAAGTTTCTCTTATGTTCAGCACCAGCCTTCCAGGACCAACACAGCTGAAAGGAGCAAAGAATATATGGGAGGGACAGTGGCCAGCAAGGAACTCAAATCTCAGAGCTGTTGCTCACCCAATCTCTTTATATCTTCCTTCCATCTGTAAAACGGGGAATTGATAAAATAGGGGAGCAAAAATACCTCTAAGGGAGACTATGTTACTAATACAGAATGTAAAAACATGAGTCACACCCAGGAGGGAAGAAGAAATAGCTACTTACGTTGTGCTGTTATTTTCCCCAAACCGCTGGTAGGAGCCTTGGGACGAGAAGTTGTTTAGGCCTTCGGATGGGCTCTCCTCTGGGCTCACATCTGTGGAGCTGTAGTCGTGGTAGTCCTCATTCCGAAGTCTCTGCGTGGACATGGTAGCTGGGGGGACAGGGTCACTGCTAAGACCTCCAGCAGCTGGGGCCTTTAGCTCCAAGCCTGTGGTGGGCTCTGGGGCAGAAGCAGCCATTGTCACAGCAGCTCAGTGACCACTGCACTATGAATTAAATACAGTGACAGTGGCTGATACCAAGGGAAATGGGAAAAGTGCAAAGTACACATGGGCGGGCTGAGCTCACTTGGCTTCTGTCTCCCAACCTTCTCAATGCCCCACTCATACATTTCTAAATTTACCATCACACACCTGGACAGAGCAAAGGTGAGGCACTGCGTGGGATGGGTGGGGGAAGATGTAGACAGGTGCTTCCGGGAAGCCTTCCCTGTTCCTTTGGTTGGGAGTACCTATCCCCTCCTTTGAGCTGATTTCTTTGAACACTGAACAACAGTTATATTGTATCTATGTCCATCTTCCCCAGGAGTCAAGATCTCAGAGGATGAGAACCTGACTAGTCCTCACATCTTATTTTTCTCCTGCATGCATTAGAAAAAGGACCTTGTTGCATTCAAAAAATCCCCTCCAAATCATCCAATTCTGCTCAGATTCCCCACCAGGTTCCAGAGCCAACAGATGACTTCCTCTCTCTCTCTACACCATGACCTCTGGCCCATCCTGTTCTCTTTGGAGGTCACCAGTGACCCTCCTCCCCTGACCCCAGGACCCTTATCTTGCAATAAGCCAGAATTGCAAGCAGCTCAGAGGAAGAGCAGGAGCATGACAGGGCTGACCACTGGCCCTCATTTCAATCCTTCCCCTCCAGACTCTTTTTCATTTTTATGGATTTGCCAACTTTGTAAAGATGATGAAAGAAGAAACCCTTTCTGTTGTGTGCTGGGGAAGGATAGTGAGGGTATTGTCTCCAGGGTGGACTTTCTCAGTAATGTTACTACAGAAAAGAGAAGAACAACTTCTCTGAGCCACACGATAAGGATACATTTTGGGAGTTCTGTAAGCCCCCAGAACCCTAGACACTATTACTAAAAGAGCCTTCAGAGGTCACTCCAAACTGATCATTTTACAAATGAAGAATCAACCCCCAAAACGATGAAGGAACTTGCTCTGCTACAGGCAGGTAGCAGCAAAGCAGTAAACATAGATCCTGCTGCCCTGCCTGAACCTGGAAACATCTACTAAAGGCACTGCCACTTGCAATGAGGGAATATTATAACGAGAGTCAACTTCCTACCCTCCAAGAATCTGCAATCAAGTGAGGAAAGAAAAGTACATGTGCCTTAAAAATTACAAATAAAAATCCTTCTGACACTTAGCAGATGGGCACAACTGCCTGCCTATAAGCAGGCTCTCCCCCAGCATGCAGCTGAAGCCCACCATGAATCTGCTGCGCTGTCTCAATACCTGGTGAGGAGACAGGATCCCTGTGGGTCATCACAATCCTGCCCAACCCCCAACACTAGCTGCCAGAGGATAGCTCTGTGCTGAAGGTTCCCATGGGTCAAGTCCCAGGGGACTCTTTGGAAACTGGCCCTACTCTGGTCCCTAAGTGATCCAGGGTATCTCATTTCCCCCCACCAACCGTAATGAAGAGTGGACCCACATAATCCCACAGGGAAAGTGCCTGGCAGAAAGCCAGTAAAGGCTCTGGAAGTCCCAGAGAGGATGCTGCCCAGCTTCACTACCAGAATGACTTTGCTAAATATCTAAGAGAGCATCATTTACTCGCATGCCGTAAGGATTCAAAGAAGTCATCTAGCTCTGGGGGAATTAAACTCATAAGAGCGCTAGGGGGAAAATATCTATAAAGTATCTTAATATGAACAGTTGAAAGCTGCTATCCAAGCAAAGCTAATAGGTCAGTGTCTATGTATGTCAGAAGGCCTGGGTTCCAAGGCTGACTCTATTGCCAGTTTCCTTAGTAACAGGGAACAATTCTATTTACCCCAAATGTGCAGCAAGGGGTAAGGGGCAATAAACCGAAAAACCTCTCAGCATCTCTCTAGTGCTAATATTCCAGGAATCAACTAATGTAATCATCTACGCAAACAACAGCTAATTTCTAGTCTTTTCCAACATACCAAAGTGTCTGAGGAATAGAGCCTTCCAGGTAAATCCTGCATATTACTGAGGGAGAAGGGACAGGATGCAGGGACTGACAAATTCCCCTACCCCTCCCCAACAACGAAGAAACCACTCCGTTGCTCACTTGGCCCAGACACTCAATTTATTTCAAATACTGTAAAGAGGCTTCTTTACGTTGTATATAAAAACTGAAGTTACCCCCAGCAGAATATTGCTAAGAAACTGCTCAAATAGAAGCTAAAATCTATAGATCCACGGTCTGAGAAACAACTGCAGGATCCAGCAAATGTGGCTTGGCAACTGTATGCATGTTGAAAAGAAAAAAATAACAGTACTTATGAGTTTTAGCTGATGAAGCTCGACAGAAGTCAATGATTTAATAACAGATGCCAAATCAGCTAATTCTAGGTTGCACGAGGATGAGAACCACAGGTAGAATGACAGCACCGTTTGTTTTGTTCTGCATTGTATTCTGTTCCAGGCAGTATACTATTAAGGGGATAATAAACTGTGGTGTAGCCGGGGCTCAGCACCAGCCTGAGGAGGGGTGACTAGAGGCACTGAGAAGGTTCAAACTGGAGAACTGGCAACTTGGCAGGTATAAAAACTGCTTTTAAAAGCTGTCCTATGGATAAGACTTGTCCTGTGGGATGGCAAAGATGAGTCAGAAATAGGATCAGTAGGTGGAAAGTAGAGAGAGGCAGGTCTTTCGCTAGACATTAGGAAAAATCTTTATCAAAAGAAGTTGTCCAATGGAACCGATGGCTCTGGGAGACAACGTGTTCCCCATCCCTAGGAAAGTCCCAGCAGAAGACCTTTCTCAGAGCTGTGAAGTAGGGATCCAAGCACTATAGAGGGTGGGTGCAGTCCCTCCTGGAGTTCCTTCTGTGGCTCTTTCTGCACCCAAGGCTGCCTTCTCTTGCTCTCTAGCTGTCCCCACTGAGTGTTGGCCTCCAAGGCCATGCCACCCTACCCTGGGCTCCCTTTGATGAAACCTGGTTTCCAAATCTCTTGTGCAATTATGATTCCTGCCCTATGGGAGATTTTAATAGCACCTGCTAATTGTTAACATGAGGGGCATGATATGTGAAAATTCAGGACAAGCTTGTCCTTCAGGTTCTTGAGGACAAAGAAGAGAGTTTATATATTGTGTGGCCCATCAACACAAAGTCAAAATTTTCGTTAGATATTTAGACCCAAAAGGGTGAACCACTACAAAGTAAGAAATGTCTACATGTTTGGTGGAAAAATATTTTTTTCTTCAAGTATACATTCAACCACAATTGCACTGAAGTATCTATCAGCTATTTGTATAACCTTAACAAATTTTCTTTTTTTCTTACATAACCTATTTTTTGTTATCAATATTCTCATTATTTTAAGGTTTTTCCCACTTATTTCATATCTACTCTTCCTTGAATCTGTAGAGTACAGACACCAATGATGTTTAGTTGCAATATAATGGTCTATCATTATACTGATATAATAATTTGCTTCACTAGCTCCCAATTGTTGGATTTGAGGCTTATGCTTTCTTTTTTTAATCTCTTATATCACAGCTAGTAAGAACTCATACAAATAGTTTTTAATTTTTGAGACATATCTTTGGCATAGAACTAGGTAAGTTCATTTTTATGGTTCCTGACATACAAATGGTTGAACTAACCTATAGTGTCACTAGCAATATATGGACATGACTGTCTCTTCATAACTCTGCCAATGTTGGCTTTTATCATTTTAATTTTTGTTCTTTTAAACAGATGGGTGGATCCTTGTACTTGTTTTATTTTACATTTCTTTAATTTCCAGCAAAATAAAAACTGAGCATCTTTCATCCACCTATCAGCCTCACATTTACTCACTTTTGAAAATACATAAAATGTTCTCAAAATAACCATCTAAGAGTTTACTGATTGGTTTCTATTCCAACAAGGGAAAGAGAATCCTCTTATATATATATTTATAGCTCTCTTTGGGGGCATATGGGAAGGTCAGGGGAGGAAAAAGGAATGGAGGGAGGGAAAGGCAGCACTAAAGTACTAAATTACTAAAGTGTTATTTAGCTTCATCACCAAAAACTAAACAATACTTTTAAGGGTGACTTGTAAATATAAAAAAGTATCCACTAAAACTAGGAGAATTAGTAAATTCAGCAGAATTGTAAGACACAAGGTCAGTATACAAAGACCAGCTGCGTTTCTATGCACTTGCGATGAACAATCAGAAAATTAAATTGAGAAAACAGTTCTGTTTACAATAGCATCAAAAAGAATAAAATTCTTAGGAGTAAATTTAAGCCAAGCATGTGTAAGACTTGTACATGAAAACTACAAAATATTGTTGAAAGAAATTAAAGGCTTAAAAAATTGAAAAAACATCCCAATGTTCACAGATTAGAAGATTCAATGTTGTTAAGATGGCAATATTCCCCAAACTGACCTACAGTTTCAGTTGAATGCCATTCAAAATCCCAGTTGCCTTTTTGCAGAAACTGACAAGCTGATTCTAAAATTCATGTGGAAATTCAAGAGGCTCAGATTAGCCAAAACAATTTTGGAAAAGAAGAACAAAGTTGGAGGACTTCCCAATTTCAAAACTTAGTACAAAGCTACAGTAATCAAGACAATATGGTACTGGCATAAAGATAGACATATAGATCAACAGAATACAATTGAGAGTCCAGAAATAAACACATCTATGATCAATTGATTTTTGACAAGGGTGCCAAGATAATTCAACGGGGAAAGAATCATCTTTTCACCAAATCATGTTGGGACTACTGGATATTCACATTCAAAGAATAAAGTTGGACCTCTACCTCACACCACAGGCAAAAATTAACTCAAAACAGATCAAAGACCTAAACACAGGAGTTAAACCATAAAACTCTTAGAAGGAAACATAAGCGTAAATCTTCACAACCTCAGATTAGGCAATGGTTTCTTACATATGACAACAAAAGCACAAGCAAAAAAAAGAAAAAAGAAAAAAATAGGTAAATTAGACATTATCAAAATTACAAATGTTTGTGCCTCAAAGGACACCATCAAGAAAGTGAAAAACAACCCACACAATGGGAGAAAATTTCTGCAAATCATATTTCTGATAAGAGCCTTATATCCAGAAAATATAACGAAATATTACAACTCAATAATAAAAAGTCAATCCAATTAAAAAATAGGCAAAGCATCTGGATAGTCATATTGCCAAAGATGTGAAAATGGCCAACAATCACATGAAAAGATACTCAATATCACTGGTCATCAGGTAAATGCAGATCAAAAACCACTTCATACCCACCAAGATGGCTAAAATCAAAGACAGATGATAATAAATATTGGTGAAGTTGTGGAGAAATGAGAACCCCCTAACACAGTTGGTGGGAATGTAAAATGGTGCAGCCACTTTGGACAACAGTCTTGCAGTTCCTCAAAACATAGTTACCATATGATCCAGCAATTCTACTCCTAGGTATATCCTAAAATGAAAATGTATGTCCACAGAAAAACTTGGTACACAAATGTTCAAAGCAGCATTATTCCTAGGAGCCAAAATGTGGAAACAAACCTGATGAATGGATCGATAAATGAAACGTGGTATATTGATATATTATTTACCAATAAAAAGATATTAAATATAGATACATGTGACCACATGGGTGAACCTTGAAAATATTATTCTAATCGGAAAACAGTCACAGAGCACCATATATTGTATGATTTTGTTCATATAAAAGTCTAGAACAGAAAACAGAGTAATAGTTGCCTAGGGCTTGGGGTATGGCGTTAAGAGGAATTAGCGGGGGACACCCAAGGAATAGTTTCTTTTGGGGTGGTGGAAAGGTTCTAAAATTGATTGTGGTGATAGTTGCACATCTCTGTGAGTATACTAAAAGCCACTCAATTGTACACTTTAAATGGTTGAACTGTAGGCCATGTCATGTGAATTATATCTCAATAAAACTGCTTTAAAAAACCAAACAGATTTCTCGGCCCAATGTGATTCAGCCTGAGCATTTTTATTTTTAACCATCTTCCTAAATGATCTTGATTACAGGTGGATTTATAGGCACTAGAAAAATACATATGATCTTATTATGATAGGTATACCCCAGGCCTCATCTCCTACCAGAGTTCATGGATTGGTGATATTTGCAGACTGCAAGTGCCACCCATTATTCTGAAACAATTACAATGGGTTAGACTTTGGAACCCAGAGAAAGAGCAAATTCTCTAGATGCATTTTTCTCTTCTCTATTGCTGGAATTCCAAAGTCATGAACAAGGACACAGATTGTGTTGCTATGTGTGGTCTACAAGGAGGAAAGTGAAAATTTCTAACTTCCACATGATTTGTTTTTAAAGGGCATCAGATAAAAATCCATTTAACCTACCACAGAAGTATATTCCATAATTTGACTCTTCCCTAAAAGCGTCCGGTGAGAGGGCAGCCGCAAAGCAGCTGCTGACCTCAGCAGGCTCTGCACAGGAGGGGCTGACAAGACAAATACGCTCACTTCTTACACACAATACTAAACACCTATCACTATAGAGAAGTTCAAGAGCAGGAAGTCAGAAAGTTCACTAGGCAAACGTGCAATTCTGCAGTTCTTCTCCATTTCATCACTCTGGAGAACTGAGCCAGGTCCTCAACTTGGAAATGGTGGTGTATGTGCCATGAGCATCCCAGGAACTGATAGATTCCTGACTTAACGGAATAGGGAAGCACAGAGGAGTATTTCGTACTACAGAGGGTCACTGAGAACCGGCCCTGGGTGTCAAGGCTTCCAAGAGAAATGTTTGGGAGATAAAAGAAGAGATGGCACCAAATCCAACATCATGAGGTTTCTATTTTGGCACATTTACAATGTCTCATCCATGGGACCCCACACCCATAAAACAGAGCTAGCTTTGTGTGCTTAGACCCAGTAAGGCCTGGCTGAAGGAGGGAAGCTCAGGATTCCTCCAAGGTTTGGGTTGAGGTAAAAAGACTCACTGTGAGTTTCCTCTGTGGAACAAAGAGAAAAGCTAGCCCAGATGTTAGTAGTCAGTTAGTCACACACTTCTGGAAGGGGTTATCAGAGCCAGGCCAGCCAAAGTAGAAGCCAAAGTCCATTCACTCAGCCCAGTTCTAGGGCCTTGCTTTCAGGTCAGGGTGTTAAGAAGAAATGTATCATTAACAGCACAATGACTCTTCGGCATCTGACCTTGGAAGAGATAGCAAGCATTTAAAGAATTGAGACACTCCCTGGGGAGGGAGGAGGGATTAAACAAAAAAACAAAAACAAGAGTACTTAACACAAGAGAAAGTAGTTGTCTGAGGCAAGGGGAAAAAATAAAGCAGTCACAAAAGTGGACACCCACTCTACTTTACATTCTACATGCTAACAAGTCCAGTCCTAGAATTTCACAAGAACCCCGAGTTGGAAGAAAACCTCAAACTTTATCTTAGTCCAAAGCTCTACCCAACACAATTAACATAACCTATAACATTCCCAAATGTAATTGTCCAGTGACAATTATCTCCAGTGACAGGGACCTCCATGCTCTGTGCTGCAACATGCAAGAGCTCTTATTCTTCGAAAGTTCTTACGCTCACCCAGAAACCACTTCCCTTTGTCACTTGCATCCATTGGTCCTAGTTGTAGTCTTAGGAATACTGCAGAAGAAACGGAATCTGCCTTTAAAATAGACAAAGACAGCTCTGAGCAACTTCAAGCTGCCAGAGAGATGGGGCTGAATGAACAGCTATGTGGTTTAAAGGGAAAATAAGGACTCAACAGCAGGCCATTATAAATGGCACAATCAGAAAACAAAGGAAGAGAGACTTAATACCGGCAAAATAGCAGCCTCTTCTTCATACGGCCTCCACCCCACAGTCTCAAACTCAGAGCAAAAGACCGTCTTTTGTGTCCCCTTTACTTCCTCCACAAAAACATCTTTAAAGAAAACATACTCTAAATGTACAAGTTAATTACTGTAGACTAGGCTCTCAACAAGAGTCAAAGAGGGCCTTGATCGTGGTTAAAGTAATTAAAGACAGTCAAAATCATTTTCAGCTGTCAGCATTTAGATTGGACTTAATACAGTGATAAGAAGACGGAGGGGATTTCATGGTAACCCAGAAATAAGTGAAGTAGGGAGCCTGCTTCCTGGACAACTGGATTAACCCTTGTCGAAAGGCGACTAATGTACACAGGGGGCAACCCGCTCAGATTAGAAGACAAACGGAGCTAGAGGCACAGAATGTCAGAGCAGAAGAGGTCCTGAGGGATTCAACTCCATCACTGCACAGGCTGGGAAACCCAAACCCACTCGAGGATGGGAGTCACCCAAGGCTGCAAAGCAAGTGTCAGAGTTAGAACAAAATTTCCCAATTCCCCAATCTCGGTTCTTTCCATTACGCCGCGCCGCTATCTCATTTCAGCAAGCCTCAAACGACTGCCTCCAAATAACCAATATTCCCCAAATGAGACAAGCAAGCTACAGAAAAACTAAAGCCCAGGGCTTTACACTCTTCAGGTCAATGCCAGGGCTCTCCACAACTCCTGCTGGGAGCCACCTAGCCTCCCAGGGGCATAATCCAGTTCTTATTTCATATTTCAGCACCATTTACACAAAAGAGCAGGACGTTAGAAGCAAAACCCACAGAGTGATGAGGCTGCAGAAAAAATCGTGAACATTGGAACAGGGGACCACACCCAGAGCCAAGCCAATCCGGGAGATGGAGAATGCAGAGCTAAAAAAGGGAGCGCCAGAAGAGGAGAGCACAGGAAAAGGGTGCCTTTTCCCATGTCAAGCTGTCCGCAGGAGGCAGTGTGGTGGAAAGGCAAACAGCTGCTGGAGCTCGGGGAGGCTTGGATTCTAGTCGCAGGGCTGCCACCAACTCACGGGGTGACCTTAGGCAAGCCCCGAGCCTCGATTTCCCCAACTGTCCTAGAAGGGGGTTGCACCAGATGATTTCCCGGGAAGGGTCCCAGTTCTGGTGTTCTATGACCCAAAGACCCCACTATTCGCAAGTCCCCAGCAGGGCTCCCACAGAGGGCGGGTGACTTGCCCGAGACGACTGGGCCCCTTTGGGAAGCGTGGAAGAAGCCCTGGCTGGTCGTCTGGGTGACCTTTCCCATTTCGGTACCTCAGTTTCCCCACCTGTCAAACGGCAAGGAGAGGTCAAGGGAGACAGCGCCTCCAGTTCGCCTCATCCCCGGAGGCGTGCCCGCATCTTACCGCGGCGTAGGCGGGGAAGCCGAGGAGACTCGGACCCGCACCCCGAGCCGGTCAGTGCCTGCCCCGGAGCATCCGCTGCGCCCCACAGAAGGGCGACGTGAGTCCTGCCTGAGGCGGTGACTCGCCGCCAGCCCCGGCCAGGCAGCGCGAGGACTCACCGCTCGAGCTCCGGCTCGGGCTCGGCTCCGGCTCTGGCTCCCGCGTCAGCGCAGCCCACCGGTCCTCGCCTCAGCGCGGAGCCCCAGCCATCCCCCTTAGCTGCCGGGGCCCGCGGCTTCCGGGCCCCGTCACGTGATCCCGGAGCCCCAGCCAGAGACCCGGGTCACGTGTCCCCGCGCGCGCGGCTTCTCCCCTCCTGTCACCAAGCTCCGGAGCCCGGCGCCACAGCACCACCTGGCGGCCTGTTGCTGCCACTGCAAGGCAGGGCCGTGCTCCGGGGACCGGGGACCTGGGACAACTGAGCGCGGCCGGCGAATCCCTTTAGCTGCGTCCCTCGAGCCCTGGGCTCCTGTCTACACACGTGGTGTTTTCCTTAACACGTCGCGGGGAGCATATGTTGCTTTTATAATTTAAAAAAATACATCTTTTAAAAAATCACCTAGTCAGGTTTTTTGAAGCTTGCATAAACTCTTTTGTGGTTGCTCCTGGAAATGGGGCTGTGTGAGGTAAGGCAACATTATCTTTTTAATACATTTAAAAATTTAAGTAACACTTTAAAATGGATGGCAACATTTCAGTATGTTTGAGGCGTATGTGTTATCTAGCCTTCTCTTGCTTCCTTCTCCATGAATTTTCCCTTTAAAAATTATGTAACTAAAAAATAAATAAATAAAAATGATGTAATGACTTACACCCAAAAAAGAATAAACTACTGATACAGCTACAAAAGGGATAAATCTTAAAATAATTATGCTGAGTAAAAGAAGTCAGAAAACATATTCCATTTAATTTCATATTCTAGATGTTAAATAATCTTCGGTGACAGAAAACATATCAGTGGTTTCCTGGGAGTGGGTGGGGAGGTCAGGAGAGGAGAGATTATGAAAGATCATAAGGAAACTTTCCAGGTGACAAATATTTTCACTACCTTGATTGTGGTGATGGTTTCACAAGTGAATATAGATTTTAAGTTATCAAATTATACACATTCAATACATGCAGTTTAAATAAATAAATAAAAATTTTTAAATATGTGTTAGTTTATTGTATGTCAATTATACCTCCATAAAGCTGTTAAGATAGTAAAAATTATATAATACATGAATATATTCTTAGTATTAGAAATGTTAGACAATGTATAAGTATATAAATAGTGAAAAATTCCCTTCTCCCAAATTCACTCTCTTCTTCAAAGAATTACAGTTACCAGCATATGAGTATTACTCTCCATACCCTGTATTATGTATTCATAGAAATGTTTGTATATAGACATACAGAGATTTGTGGTGTTAAAATCTAGAATCATGAATAACAGTACTTACTGTTTTGCTTAAGACTTTTATTCTTCACTGTCCATACAGTCTAAATTATTTTGTAAACATACATTACTTTACATTCATACATTTAAAACCTTTGTATGTTCTATAACCTATGCATATGTTTTTAAAAATATACCCCAGTTGGTTCATTTCACCAAGGAAAGAGAAAAGAACGCAGGTTCATGCTCAGTTTAAAGTTGGAAGGGCAGTGAGCTCATCCCATCCCTGGAAGAACCCACCAGTTCATTGCTCAGTGCCAGGAACTGTGCTTGGAATGCTTCTGAGCCCATGTCACATCCAGGCCTTGAATCTCATTGGTTCTATGGCTCTTTCCAATGTCTTAGTAAAGAAAGCCAAATCTTATGAGAACCACAGAACTCCCTGTTGAAATTACTGATGCAAGTGGGAATTTGCCTTCCCCAATTTGCTCCTGGGGTGCATTCACTATAATAAGGATTCTTTCGGGGCGCCTGGGTGGCTCAGTCGTTAAGCGCCTGGCTTTGGCTCAGGTCATGATTCCCAGAGTCCTGGGATCGAGCCCCGCGTCGGGCTCCCTGCTCAGTGGGGAGCCTGCTTCTCCCTCTCCCACTCCCCCTGCTTGTGTTCCCTCTCTCGCTGTGTCTCTCTCTGTCAAATAAATAAAATCTTAAAAAAAAAAAAAGGATTCTTTCCTATACCTGGCCACCACACCCTTGAAAAAAGGTTGCATCATTTTCAGATACTGTTTAGATTCTATCAACCTTATCACCTTATGCAGTCCTAATTAGAAATTAACACAATTTTATCTTCTTCCAACTATACAAATCTCCACCTCTGCTTCCACAGTTTACTCAGAAATACAAATAAAGATTTCCTATTCAATATGGATACATAAATGAGCACTTTGACTCTTTTACTCTTAGAAAACTACGCAAAAGCAAAAAGGAAAACTTTGAAAACTCTATTTTCGGCAAAGGTAGAAGATAGAATCCACAGGTACCAAAATACGTGTAAGGGCTAACAAAAGCAGCTGAGATCAGATAGAAGCTATGAAAGAGAATGGAAAAGAAACTCAAAGAGAAGTAAAGGGACCCAGTGGGGGCAGATGTCAGCAACGGTCCAGCAAAAACACTCTTCCTGAAGATGAAGAGCTCACTGAGAGCTGCACAGCTGTATTTCTTTTGTTTACAACAATGCACATGGAAACAGTTCAGCAAAAGCTCTCCTGAATCTGGTTTGGATTAGGAAAGCCAAGAAGATGAGAATGACAAGAATCACAGGGATGAGCCATATTTATGAGAAGCAATTGGTCTGTGGCAACAGAACAGAAAAGACTGGAAATACACTTGTTGGTGAGGATGTAAAGCAACTGGAAGTCTCATCAACTGCTGGTGGGAGTGTACAATGATGCAACCCCTTTGGGAAACTAACAGTTTTCTTTTTTTATGAAGTTAAACACATAACTCTCCTGTGATCCAGCAATTCCACTCCTAGGTATTTACCCAGGAAAAGTCAAGATGTTTGTCCACACCAGGGCCTGGATGAGGGTGAGGCAAGCAAAATGCTTCAAGTGGGAAATTTAAGGAGGCACTCACTTTCAGGGTTGTACAAGTGCAGGGTTGGCACTTATATGAACCCAAGAGTGAGTGCCTCCTTAAATTTTGTGACCTAGGCTTCTTGGCTTGCCTCACCTTCATCCAGGCTGTTGTCCACACAGACTTGTATTTTCACAGCAGACAGCTCAATAAAGCTAAATTAGTAACAACCCACATGTTTACCAATAGGTGAATTGATAAACAAACCATAGCATATAGAGCAGAAAGGAACCATTGATATATGCAAAAATGTGGATGAATCTCATTATGCTAAATGGAAGAAGCCAGACCAAAAAACCGTACACTGTATGATTCAATTTCTATAAATTTATAGAATGAGCAAAACCGAGTCCAGTGACAGAAAGTTGAACAATGGTTGCTTGGGATGTCAGGTGAGGATTGGCTGCAAAGAGACACAGGGAGCTTTCTGGAGTGATGCTAATATTCTATATATTGATTGGGATGCTGGGTATGTGGGTTTATACACATGTCAAAAGCCATTACCTGGACAATTAACTATGTTAACTTGATTGTAAATAAATTGTACCCCTTAAGGTTAATCTTAAAATGTTAAAGAGATTATCAGACAGCCAAGGAAAGTCTCTAAGATATAATAATCAAATGCGCAAACCCATGAAGCACTTTGGAGGAGACGGTGCAAAAAACAAATGCACAAACAAATACCCTAAGAAAGATAAGATGTTGCAATCATGACATAAGAACAACAGCAAAAATGTTGCTTTTAAAAAATATTCTGAGGGAAAAAACAGCTCTTGGAAGTTAAAAATGTAATGACAAAAATGAAGAATCAAATGGAAGATTAAGAAGATAAGGATAAGGAAATCTGTTATTTTTCATTAATAAATATCTATTATCTATATGCCGGGCAGTGGGAATAGAACAGTGAACAAAGTAGACAAAAATCCCTGCCCTTGTGAAGCTTACATTTGAGTGAGTGGAGACAGACAACACAAATAAATAAGTAATATACATACCGTGTCAGCAGGTGTATCTGTTATGGAGAAAAATCAGGAAAGTTGGAGAGGGAGTCTGGGGGCAGAGAGGAGGGATTGCAGTCTCTTTAAACAGTCAGGGAAGATACCCCTGAGAGGTGGTATCTAAACAAAGTCGTAAAGTAGGTGAGGAAACAAGCCCTGTGCATCTCTTTGAGAAGAGCATTCTGGGCAGAGGGAATAGCATGTGCTAAGGCCCCAGGAGGGAATGTGCCTAGCCTATTTGAAAAATTAAAAGGAGGTCAGTGTGCATGATACTATATAGAGAAAACCCTAAAGACTCCACCAAAAAACTACTAGAACTGATAAATGAATTCAGTAAGGTCACAGGACACAGAATCAATATACAGAAATCTGTTGTATATCTATACACTAATAATAAGTAGCAAAAAGAGAAATTAAGAAAATGATCCCATTTACAATAGCACTAAAAAGAATAAAATACCTAGGAATAAACTTAACCAAGGAGGTGAAAGACCTGTACTCTGAAAACTATAAAACATTGGTGAAAGATATTAAAGACGACACCAAGAAACAGAAAACCATTCCATGCTCATGGGTTGGGAGAACAAATATTATTATTTGTCCCTATAAAAATACCAACAGTATTTTTCACAGAACTAGAACAAAAAATCCTAAAATCCTAAGATTTGAATGGAATCACAAAAGACCTCAAATAGCCAGAATAATCTTAAAATGGAAGAACAAAACTGGAGGTATCACAGTCCCAGTTTTCAAGATGTACTATAAAGCTGTAGTAATTAAGACACTTGGTACTGGCACAAAATTCGACACCTAATTCAATGGAACAGAATAAAGAGCCCAGAAATATACCCAAGATTATACGGTCAACTAATCTATGACAAAGGAGACAAGAATATCCAATGGGGAAAAGATAGTCTCTTCAACAAATGGTGCTGGGAAAACTGGACAGCTACATGTAAAAGAATGAAACTGGACCACTTTCTTACACAAACATAAACTCAAACCGGATTAAAGACCTAAATGTGACACCCGAAACCGTAAAAATCCTAAAAGAGAGCACAGACAGTCATTTCTGACATTGGCTGTAGCAATATTTTTCCAGTTATGTCTCCTGATGTGAGAGAAATAAAAGCAAAAATAAACTGTTGGGACTACATCAAAATAAAAAACTTCTGCACAGCAAGGGAAACAGTCAACAAAACTAAAAGATGACCTACTGAATGGGAGAAGATATTTGTGAATGATATGTTCAATAAGGGGTTAGTATCTGAAATATATAAAGAACTTATCAGCTCAACACCATTTTAAAAATCCAATTTAAAAATGGGCAGAAAACATGAACAGACAAATCCCCAAAGAAGACATACAGATGGCCCACGTACACATGAAAATATGCTCAACATCACTCACCATCAGGGAAATGCAAATCAAAACCACAGTGAGATATTACCTCACACTGGTCAGAAAGGCCAAAATCAAAAACACAAGAAACAACTATTGGCGAGGATGTGGGGAAAGCGGAACCCTCATGTGCTGTTGGTGGGAATGCAAACTGGTACATCCATTGTGGAAAGTCTCCTCAAAAATTAAAAATAGAATTACCGTATGATCCAGTAATTCTACTACTGGGTATTTACCCAAAGAATACAAAAACACTAATTTGAAAAGACATATGCAGCCCTATGTTTATTACAACATAATTTCCAACAGCCAAATTGTGGTAGCAGTCCAAGTGTCCATTGATAGATGAATGGATAAAGAAGGTGTGATATATAGAGATGGAATATAATAGGGAATATTACTCAGCCATGAAAAAGAATGAAATCTTGCCATTTGTGGCAACATGGATGGATCTAGAGGATATAAAGCTAAGTGAAATAAGCCAGAGAAAGACAGATACCATTATGATGATTTCACTCATATGTGCAATTTAAGAAACAAAACAAATGAACAAAGAAAAAAAAAGAGAGACAAACCAAGAATTCTTAACGATCGAGAACAAACTGATAGTTACCAGAGGGGAGGTAGGTGAGGTGATGTGTGAAATAGGTGAAGGGTATTAAGAGTACACTTACCATGATGAGCACTGAGTCATGTATGGAAGTGTTGAATCACTACACTGTGCACCTGAGACTAATAGTGTACTCAGTGTACATTAAATATACTGGAATTAAATAAATACAAGGAGGTCAGTGTGGTATGAGAGTATGCTATCAGAAAAGAAGTAAATTATGTAAGAGCAAGAACAAGTGGGTGAAAACTCTGTAGAGCTCTGTGAGCCATTTTAAGGACTTTGGCTTTTACTCTGAGTGGGATGGGAAGATATTAGAGGAGTCTGAGCAGAGGAATGCTGTGCTCTAACTTGGGTTTAGAAGGATGCTCTATCTATTGGGCTGATATAGGCAAGGGCAGAAAGGGGAGACCAGTCAGGAGGCAGTTGCAATAACCCGGAATAAGAGTATGAGGATTGGGGCGCCTGGGTGGCTCAGTCATTAAGCATCTGCCTTCAGCTCAGGTCATGACCTCAGGGTCCTGGGATCCAGCCCCTCATCAGGCTCCCTGCTCAGGGGGAAGCCTGCTTCTCCCTCTCCCACTCCCCCTGCTTGTGTTCCTTCTCTCACTGTGTCTCTCTCTGTCAAATAAATAAATAAAGTCTTTAAAAAAGAGAGAGAGAGAGTATGTTGATTTAACAAGAATAACCACAGTGAAGGTGGTGAGAAGTGGTCAGTTTCTGAAAATATTTTTATGGTAGATTGGAAAAGTCAAATGTCGATGGATAGGAAATGGAGTATGAGAGATGCAAGACAAATACTTTGACCTGAGCCACAGGAAGACGAGAGCTGCCTTCTACTAGACCAGGAAGACAATAGCAAGAGCAGGCCTCTAGGGATCAGTGAGTCCAGTCCCTCATCCTTTGGTGGAGAAACTGGGGCCCAGAGAGGAAGAAAGATACACCCAGAGTCACACACACGCCATGTGTCTCTTCACTCCAGCTTCCAAGCCCTTGGCCCCCTGTATGAGCCCTTGTATGAGGTATACAAGAGGAAAAAAATAATAGAGAATGATCACATTTTGTTAAGAAAAATAAAACAGGGTGCATATATACACAGCACAGTCTGTATGCAAATCTGAATTACATGAATTTAAGATAGTGGGATATAAAAATAGTAATAAAGTTCCACTTCATATGCAGAATTTACAACATTAGAATCCCACCCAAATCTAATATTTCACAAAGTATCTCATAATAGCCAGACTAATGCTCAGAAGGAAGCTATGAAGTGCATTATGCTATTACTACCACAGTGGCCACTTTGGCTGGCACACAGAGGTGCCCATCCACTTCTGTGAAATCCACAGAGAAATGCCACTGGTCACATGAAACCTCTGTGGGTGGTGTGGGTAATTATTAGCTGTAGTATAAGCATTCATCATCAGTATAATTTAAAATATTCTGTAAGCCATAACAATACAATTCAAGGATTCATTAAGTGGCACAAGTGCTGAAAATTAATTTTAAAATCCTTAATTTGGGTATGGATATTAGAAGAGATAAAATTCCTATAACGGAGCACCTGGGTGGTTCAGTCTTTAAGCGTCTGCCTTCGGCTCAGGTCATGATCCCGGGGTCCTGAGATGGAGCCCCACATTGGGCTCCCTGCTCCGCAGGAAGCCTGCCTCTCCCTCTTCCGCTTCCCCTGCTTGTGTTCCCTCTCTCGCTGTCTCTCTCTGTCAAATAAATAAATAAATAAATAAATCTTTTAAAAAAATTCCTATAACAAAGGCCAAACACCATCATGACATGACATGCTGATGACTAAGGAGAGTGCATCCCCTAAGTAAAGGAGGAAAGAGTGGAAATGCAAAGCAGCAATTAAAGCCAGGATCCTGCTAAGGAAACAAATATCAGCTCAAGTACATAGGAAAAGTGCTGGTGCCTGATCGGCACACTGTAATGTGCCTCTTGGCCAAGCTATTGTGCTTTTTTTTTTAATGATCTGAAAGGCAGGAATGATGATAAGATGTTTACCCCTAATATTTCTGTGGTAAGCAAAGTATGTTTAAAGAAGAAAAATATGCCACAAAGCTAAAAGACTTATGTACCCTGGAGTCCCAGAGAAAAATTGTGTGAGCTCGTCAGAAGCCCCTCGTGTGAATCTAGTAGGACTACTGTTTCACCAGTGCCAACACAGCAAATTCTGTCGGCACGGAACTGGGAGTTATATGTGAAAAGATGGCAAGGGGTACATCAGCCTGACAACCTGAATTAACCAGCGGGATTACAATGGCAGGAGCATCAGTCACGTGCATGAGCCCCAGCTATATTCATTGCAACCAAATGCTGCTCACACAGGAGGGCATCACAAGAATAGACTTTAAACTTACTGTTTTAATGTAAGGAAGACTTTCCCAATGGTGTGCGATGGCCAATGGGTACCATAAATGGGTTATATGGTGTTGAGATATTGATCCTCTTGCCCCTTGAAGCAGCCAGGCAGGTCCTAAGGCTGCTGGAGCTCCTAAGACAGTTACTTCTAGCTATAAGCAGGCTTGTTCTTTTACCCTGAAGATCTATAAAATGCTATCATTTTCTACATGTGTTATGATATAAAAAAGATTGGGAAACCCTGGTGAAGTAGGGTGTTGATATCATTTGAAATGGAGACACTTTTGAGAATGAAAGGGGCTGTATTCATATTTGCATCAGGACAGTAGGCATATAGTGGGACTGTTCCAGGGAAACCGGGATGTATGGTGGAGTGGGCAGAATAATGGCCCCCAGACATGTCCACATCCTAATCTGCACAACCTGAGAATATATGGCCTTGGATAGCAAAAAGGACTTTGATGATGTGATTAAGTTAAGGATCTGGAGGTGAGGAGATTATCCTGGATTGTCTGGGTGGATCTAATGTAATTACAAGGGTTCTTAAAGGAGGGAGGCAGGAAGGTCAGAGAAGAGAGAAGATGCTATTCTAATGGCTTTGGAGATGGAGGAAGGAGCTACATGCCAAGGGAACGTGGGAGGCCTTCTAGAAGGTGGGAAAACAAGGAAGCAGACTCTTCCTAGAGCCTCCAGAAAGAACAGAGCCTTGCCGACATTGATTTTAGGACTTCTGACCTCCAGACCTGTATGAGAAGAAGTTTATGTTGTTTTAATCCACTGTGCGTGTGATAATTTGTTGCAACAGCAAAAGGAAACCAATACAAATATTTATAATTTATAATACATTTATATTTATGTTAATATAATTTTAAGTTACAAAGGTAAGTAATAACTAAAACAGGTATAAATTTTCATCTAACATCATATTGATAAGTTGAAAAATATCATTAAAGTATATTGTGTAGAGCGATGGAAAAACTAAAGAACTGGAACAAAAAACTGATTTAAAAAATTTAGCCCCAGAAAGAGGGACTCTGCATGGAGAGGGTTAGATAAGGAGACTCTAGTTTTTTATTATAAATCTTTTGGTTAAAAAATTAGTAGTTTAACCCCGGGCATGTATATTTTATTTTGAGTATTAATTTTTAAAGTAAGACTGTGTTGGGGGAAGCCTCCAAGAGCTTATTGGGCTCAGGTTCTCCAAAGCTGTAGCCCCCACCCTTACCTGCTTACAGATTCCACCTCACCCACAGACCCTCTCCTAACCTTTTACTCAGCCAACAGCTTCCTTGGCACAAGACAGGGCCAACTGGTAGGTTCTCCTGAAATAAGGCAGGAGAAAGCACTGCTGGATGAGGAATGTTCCCAGGATTGGGCCCAAGCACTTTAAGAGATCTGGAGCAAACCCTCAAGCCCCATCTGTATGGCGGGCAGACCTTGGGTTTACCTCACAATGCTAACAAAGGGCCTGGGAGAGCTTAGAAAAGAGAAGAGTCTCCTTTTGCCACTGAGAAAGCACTGATGTAGGAGCCCAAAGGAAAAGGCTGAGGCCAGCTCTGCCATTGACTAGCAAGTCCCTTTTAGTCTGGGCTTCAGCTTCTCACTAATGAAATGAATAGGGGAAGGAAATTCATCTCCTAAATCTTCCAGCTCTGTGAGTCCTTTACCCTGCTTCAGCTGCCTTCCTCCTTCCAAAGATGACTGGGCGGTCCTAAGTCAGCCACAGAATCATCATATATCACACCTCAGAGTTTCAGAGTTCTTTGAGAGGGTCTGCTGCAACCCACTCATTTTACACATGGGAAATCAGCCCCAGAGAGACAAAGTTATTTATTCCTGGTTACACTTGGTAACAAGTGCGAGAACCTCTAGGTTCTCCTGTGACTCCTCACTTGTACCCTAGGGTTCCATGGTTATCATTTGCCATATGAAGGCACAGAATGGTACCTGTTTAATATGCAAACAAATTGTATCTGAGTTTTTTTAAAAATCCCATATAAGATGCCATTATGGATAAAAACATAGTAATAACTGTATATAAAAGATGAGTGGTTATATTAGTTTTCTGTTGTTGTGTAGTAAATTACCACAAGCTTAGTGGCTTAAAATAACATACATTTATCGTCTCATGGTTTCTGTGGGTCAGGAGTTCATGCATGGCTTAACTGGGTCCTCTGCTTACAGGAATCACAAGGCTGCAGGCAGGAGTTAGCTGGGCTGCATTTTCTTTTTCTTTTTTTTTTTTTTTTAAGATTTTATGTATTTGACAGAGAGAGACACAGCGAGAGAGGGAACACAAGTGGGGAGAGTGGGAGAGGGAGAAGCAGGTCTCCTGATGAGCAAGGAGCCTGATGCAGGGCTCGATCCCAGGACCCTGGGATCATGACCTGAGCTTCAGCTTAATGACTGAGCCACCCAGGCGCCCCACCCAGGGGCTGCATTTTCATCTGGAGGCACAACTGGCAAAGATTCTTCCTCCAAGTTCACTCAGGTTGTTGGCACATTTAATTTACTTGCTATTATAGGACTGAAGGCCCCAGCCTCTCATTGGCCATCAGCTTCTTGCTGGCCCTCAGCACCTGGCCACGTGGACCTCCTAACATTGCCACTTTCCTGAAGCCAGCTAGACTTTGAGCTTCTAGAGAGAGTCTGCTAGTAAGAGAAAAATCGTATATGACATAATGTAATCATGAAAGTGACTTCCCATCACCTTTGCCACATTCTATTGGTCAGAAGCAAGCACAGGTCCCACCCACACTCAAGAGGAAATATACGAGAGCACAAATACTGTAACAAGAGAGGTGGCACCTTAGAGTTTATCCACCAGACAGATAAGTGTAAAGAGGGCTGAAATTTCTATTTCTACTTAAATTAAGTGTAAAGAGAACTGAAATTTTAACTCCTAAGACAAAAAGAGAACTAAGGTTGAGCCATTGGATTTTGGAACGGGAGGTATTGTTCCCCTTGAGAATAGTTTCAGTGAGTAATAAGGACCAGTCTGCCACAGTAGATTCAGGAGAATGGAAAATGAGAAATTGAGAGAGTGAGTAGAGAGAACTTTTTCAAGGAGTTTTGCTATGAAAGAGAACAGAGAGATGAGAGAAAAGTTACTCTATTATGTTTGTATGTTCATTGGAACAATGCAATAGGAAGGGGAATTTTAATGGTCCAAGAGAGAGGGAAGGATCATGGCAAGAGCAAACCTCTTGGGTAAGTAAGGGAAAGGGGATGAGATCAGTGTTCAAGGTAAAGAGACTTAAGACAGATGAGGACAGCTCTTCTATTTTCAAAAAAAAGCCTGGTATATGGATTCAGAGAAATAGGTCAGTGGTTAGATTGAACGGCCAGAGGATAAGGAAGTTTTTTTCTGATTGTTTCTGTTTCTTCAATGAAGTAAGAACAATGTCAACAGCTGAGAGTCATGGAGGTTTGAATCAAGAGAAGAGAGATAGTCTTCCTGAAGAATGGGAGAGCAACATGAACAAAACAAGTTATAGATCTGCCCAGCAGTGCTAGGACCCACCTGAGGTTTGTGTTCATAAATTTAAGATGCAACCGGTTGGCAAATCTGCGTATTTTTCTCTTGCCACATTCAACTGCTTGGGTACAGTCTCAAAGTAGAGGCAAAGGGGCATCCAACCAGTGTTAGATGTGTTGTGGCTTCGAAAGTTAGACACAATACAAGGAGAGGGACAAGAGGGGTGTGAGAGTGTAGCAGAAGTGACAGACATGACTGTCCAATCACTGGGTAAAAATGGGAGTGAGGATACGAGAGGCCAGGCTGCAGATAGGTAGCAGAACAGCTCCGGTAGACCAGGGGCCCTGATAATAAAGATCTGGTACAGTCTGCAACTAGTGGACAGAAGATGGACCAATAGGAGTTTGTAAGCCACCCTGGAGAATAGGATGCTTGCAGTAGAGATTTTGAAGGTGGTGAAATCTTTGGTGATGACAAAGTCTAGGGTATGATGAGGGCAGTGGGTGTCTAAGGCAGGGTGGAAGGTAAACTATTTAGAAGCAGTGACCTGCAGAGGAAGTAGTGACCTCAGGAGAGCCACATTTTAATTAGAGCAAAAAGGTGAAAAGAACATTGCCACGCAGGGGATTTTCCTCTTCTTCAGGAAAACCTTTGCTGACCCCTTGCAAGAGTATCTGCTTTATTACATATAAGTCTTCAGAGCACTGACTACAGTTGAAATTTTTTACTTATTTATGAGAAGCCCTGATAAATATTCATGATGTCCAGCTAAGCTCATGGAAAGCAGGCACCACACTGCCTGGAACCAGTGGGTGCTCAGCATCCAGCAAAGTGCCTGGCACATGCGTACTCAATCAGTATTGGTGGCAGGAAAGAAGAAGGAAAAGAACAGACTTTTAGAGCAACTGTGAGGATTCTCTGTATGAGTGGAAGAGCAGTGTATTCATCCACCCATTCATGTCTTTGGTCTTTTGTTCTTTCTAGGGAGCAGAGAGCCTGCATCACTCCAGGCCATGGGGATGGAGCTGTATTTAGGTTCCTGAGGCTGCCAAGGCTCAAGCAGCCAGAAGCTGGGTCTTGCAGCTCCTACATGCCAAAGCTGTTCTTGCTCAAGCTTCTGCCTAAGTCACGGAGGCTTCTAACCCCACACCCACAACAGTGTTTGGAGATAAAGAGTGAGGTGTTCACCTACCTGGGGCTGGGGGCACTTCCATCAGCAGCCAGTCCCTGAATGGTGCAGCCCAAGGAATGCCCCTGCGGCTCCCAGGCAGGGCTCAGCAACTCTCCCACCAGGGCCCCTGTTGTCTGGAGGAGGTCAGTGGGATCTTGTAAGTGTCCTTTCCTCCCCAACAGGAGCTCCTGGGTCTAGGATCTTGTACCTTGAGACTTTTGTGGGAATTCTTTCCTTCGTTTCAGTAGTTCAAAGGATCTAAATCTGAGCTCTTCTCCATTTCTGAGAGGCAAAGAGAGATGTAGCGAAGTTGTGTTAGGAGCAAAGATAATGTACTTTGATGATAATGCTTCTAATTATAAGCATAACCTTTTAAGGATCCTTTCATTCAACACTATTGAGGACCCGGGCATCGTGGGGTTACAACAATGAACACGAGACACCATTATGTCCCTGCCTCTAAGGCTCTCAGAGTTCACGGAAGACATAGCTGAAATCCCAGAGACAATGGCATGAGTGAAGTTGGTGTTCTACGAGGGTTCAGAAGAGAAAGGTATTCTTTCCAGATGGTGAAAACAGGGAAGGCTTGTGTTAGAAGTAGCATCTAAGGTACTCTTTGGAGAAATGGTGTTGCCAGTGAGGACACTGAAGAAGACTGACCAAGCCTTTGCCAGCAGAATCAAAGAATCTCAGGTTTGACTTTGATCTGAGTCTGTAGAACATTGTGGAAATGAGCACCAGTTTTGGAGTCAGAAGAAACTGACTCCAAATCCCAGCTCTGCCACTTACTAGCTGTGTAACCTGGGACAAGTTACTAAACCTGTCTTAGCCTCAATTTTCTGATCTGTCAAATGGGGATAACAATAGTTTCTACTTCAGATGATTATTGTTAAGGACCAATTAAGTTGAGCCATGCAAAGAACTTAACACAGTGCCTGGCACATAGTAATTGTTTGCTGAAAAGGTTAGCTAATTCTAGCATGGGTCTGACTGGCTGCCCAGACAGTGAGCAGCCTAAGGACAGTGACCAGGCCTCAATTACCTCTGAATCCTCCCAATCTTATTACTGGGCACAGGGAGCCAGTAAAGGTTTGCAAAATAAATGATTGGACAGAGGAGACATCCTCTTTATCAATCTCTTAAATTGCAGGTGAGGGAAGGTTGTTAGGGGAATGAGTATGGTTGCATCTTAGAAGGAGTTTTAAAGAAGATTGCGTTCGTGCCAAAGGTTTTTCAAGAAGATAAAATATCATCTGTCCTTTAAGGCACTGGTCTGCCTGAGGTTTGTCTCTAGTAGTGTTTGAGCATTGGCTGTAGTAGGAACAATTCAGGCATTTTATGTGAGGGAAGAAAATGTTGAGTGAGATGACCTCTAAGGTTGCCAGACAACCTGTGCTAAGACCACAGAGAAATGCGTTCACTCCCTTCCCGGCTCTGCTATTCCCACAGTAGCTGTGTGACCTTGGGCAAGCTCTTGTGAGAATAAATCCTATTGCTTTTGCAGGTGCTGAACAGGTACATGATGCATTGGATATAAAGCATCGCGTGGGTGACACTTACACCTGGGATTTCTCCCTCAGATCCTGTGCAGGACAGGTCTGAGTCTGGTGCTGGCTTCCCATGGGTTTTCTGTCACGACTTGACCCATTTTTATGAGATCACAAGGAAGGCGGAGGAAATGTTCTTTATCACTTGTCCCCAGAACACCCCAAGTTAAGATCAGGCCTCCTGTCCTGGAACCCTGAGTACAATTAGATCCAGAGTTAGCCTCTGTGCCAAGGAAACAAGAACGAACAATGGATCCAGTCACTGCACATCAAACTCACGTCTGCTTGTGCCAGCCAGGGCCTGGAGACATAGCCTGGAGAGTGAAGTAGGAGCTAGGCCACCCCCTGCTCCCACCAGCATCACCTCACCCGACGCAGGAAAGCGGAGGCAGTGCCAGGTAGAGACCAGGCACTGAGTTCCCAACACAAGGTCTGTTCTATTGGCCCACAAGCCGCACAGCGTCGGGCGGGTTACAAATCCTAGACTCACCCCCCACTTTTTTTTTTTTTTACAACGATTAGCTTAATTTTATTTGCAGTTATCAGAAGCACAAATATATATAGCCATCTGGTATTTTATGAGTTTCCAGTGTTCTGATGGAGCCCATGACAGAAGGGGTTAGGCCCCTTCTTTATCCTAATTCCTTCTTTCCTCCTGGCCACTTAACTGCTCCAGCTCTGGTCTACTCTCTGTAGTGTCTTATTTCGGTCCGCATGAGACTGACTAGTTATATACTCATATCAACAATAATATCAAACGGCAGAATTCATAATCCCTCTGTATACATTTCTTAAATATGCAGGTTTTTTGTTTTGTTTTATTTTGTTTTAATAGACTTTATTTTTTAGAGCAGTTTTAAGTTCATAGCAGTATTGAGCAGAAAGTACCGAGTTCCTCTATACCCCCTGCCACAACAGATTCTCAGTTTCTTCACTATCAGCATCCCCCACCAGAGTTACCATGTGTTACAGTGGATGAATCCACATTGACCCATCATTGTCACCCCAGATCCGTAGTTTACATTAGGGTTCACTCTTGGTGTTGTATGTTCTATGGGTTTGGACAAATGCATGACAGGTGTCCACCATTGTGTTGTCACACAGAATAATATCACTGTATTAGAAATCCTCTGTGCTCTACCTAACCCTCCCTCCCCTCACCCCTAGCAAACAATGATCTTTTTATTGTCCCCTTAGTTTTGCCTTTTCCAGAATGTCATATCGCTGGAATCATACAGTAACTAACCTTCTCACGTTGGCTTATTTCACTTAGTAATATACATTTAAGTTTCTCCCATGTCTTTCATGGTTTGATAGCTCATTTCTTTTAAAGATTTATTTATTTTTTAGAGAGAGAGTGCACAAGCAGAGGGAGGGGCAGAGGGAGAGAATCCCAAGCAGACTCCCTTCTAAGTAGGGAGCCTGATGCAGGCTTAATCCCAGGACGCTGAGATCATGATCTGAGCTGAAATTACTAGCCAGATGCTCAACCAACTGAGTCACCCAGGTGCCCCAATAGCTCATTTCTTAATAGTGCTGAATAATTTTCCATTTTCTGGATATACCACAGTTTATCTATTCACCTACTGGAGGACATCATGGTGGCTTCCAAGTTTTGGCAATTATGAATAAAGCTGCTATAAGTATCCACGTATAGATCTTCGTGTTGACATAAATTGCAACTCATTTGAGTAAATTCCAAGAAACATGATTGCTGAATCATATATATTAAGAATACGTTTAGTTTTAACGAATCGTGGAACACTACATCAAAAACTAATGATGTGCTGTATGGTGACTAACATAACATAATAAAACTCAAAAGTGAAAAAAAACTTGAAAAGCAAATACCAAAAAAAAAAAGAATATGTTTAGTTTTGTGAGAAACTGCCAAACTGTATTCCAAAGTGGCTGTACTGCTTTGCATTCCCACCAGCAATGAGTGAGAGTTCCTATTTTCCACATCCTTGCTAACATTTGATGTTGTCAGTGTTCTGGATTTTGACCATTCTAATAGGTGTGCAGTGGTATCTCCATGTTGTTTAAATTTGCAATTCCTTGATGATATAGGATGTGGAGCATCTTTCATATGCTCATTTGCCTGCTGTATATGTTTCTTGGTGAGGTGTCTGTTCAGGTCTTTTGCCCATTTTTTAATTGGGTCGTTCTTTTTGTTGTTGTTGAGTTTTAATGGAGGTAACAGTCCTTTTTCCATTATGTCTTTTGTAAATATTTTCTCCCAATCTGTGGCTTGTCCTCCCATTCTCTTGACAAATGCATGTTGGGGGCACCTCGGTGGCTCAGTCAGTCAAGTGTTCAAGTCTTGATTTCAACTTAGATCATGATCTCAGTGTCGTGAGATCAAGCCCCATATCAGGCTTCATGCTGGGCGTGGAGCCTGCTTAGGATTGTCTCTCTCCTTCTCCCTCTGCCCCTCCCCACCCACACATGCTCTCTCTCTAAAAAAAAAAAAAAAAAATCCATTTTTGTCCTGTGTTTTCATCCTAACATACCTACTCAACTCTCTTCCTTCTGCTCACACCCCCATCTCCAACTAGGTCCTGTCAGCCTGCTAGTGATAGGCCTCGTGGCCATGCACTGCAGTGGGTGTCCTGGTAACTGTGCCCACCACTTCTGCCACAAGTGAGAGCCTTCCAACCTCCTCGGGAGCAAGACTTCCTTTGCTTTAGTTCCACTGCCGTGTTTTGCCCAGTGTCCTGCCACCTTTCTTTATGTGCATTCCAGAACAAGGCCACTCAATCATGCTCCACCAGCCAAGAACTTACTCAGTTTTTCTCTTTGCAGTTTCTATCACAAAAGTAGTGCCCTATTTTAAAAATAATACTATGTATGCTATTTAAAACTCATTTTTAAAAACCTATTTATACATGGGCGCCTGGGTGGCTCAGTTGGTTGAGCGACTGCCTTCGGCTCGGGTCATGATCCTGGAGTCCCGGGATCGAGTCCCGCATCGGGCTCCCTGCTCGGCGGGGAGTCTGCTTCTCCCTCTAACCCTCCCCCCTCTCATGTGCTCTCTCTCTCTCATTCTCACTCTCTCAAAAATAAATAAATAAATCTTTAAAAAAAAACCTATTTATACATATAACATTTATAAATTATTGTATATAATGTTTACAAATACTTAGAAAAGGTCTGGATTTGAGCACACCACCCTGTTAAAAGTAGCTACTTTTGAGGACAGAAGTAAGGAGAATTAAAGTGGGATGAGGCAGGGGAGGATACAAATAGGGATGTTCCTTTTTTCTTTATATATTTCTATACTATTTAATCTTTTTATAATAGGCATTCATCACTGCTGTATTTTTTAATTAAATGGAAAGCAAGTCATATTCCTTGTTATATTTCCCTGAAATTCTGATAAGCCCATAGGAGTATGAGCCCCTGCACTCCTGGTAAAAATCATTGTACCAATGGGTAGCATGCATGAGAATCTTCATCACTAGCACAAAGACCAGCAATTTGTGTGCTCTCAAGGAAGCAGCAGGGTATAAAAGGAAAATCACTGTGGTGGGAGCCAGGACACCTGAGGTCAAGTCTTGACGCTGCCCCAGCTCGCTGTGTGACTTTGGACATGTGCCCTGCCCCCTCTGGGACTAAGTGTCCCCATGCATTCAGTGAGTATATGCGACTCATTAATTCACTTGGCCAAAAGCTCCAGGAGGATGGCGCCCTGTGTCTCTTATTCAACAACATGTAGCCTAGTGCCTTGCACAGCTGCAAACACTCAGTGGCTACTCACTAAATGTTTAGTGAGTTGTAAATGATTTTTGGAACCCTTCAGGGAAAACGAGGAGGCAGAGTGGGCACCAGTGGGTGTTGGTACCTATCATATCTGCCATACATCTACCATTCATCTTTCCATTCAGCCTTGTGCTAAAGAAAGTCCTGCCTTGCTTTCTTCCCACAATATACTTCTGAACCCAACAAAGACCCATTTCCTGCACTCTCTCCCTTAGACTTAATGAGCCCTTTATGAACCATGGGGGTATGAAGAGCAGCACTGGTGGCCAGCCTCTGTACCTGGCTCTGGGACCATGCCCCATGGGGGAGGTAACTTGTCCTTTCCTTGTCTGGAATGGGGTAGGATGGTGAGTCTCAATGAGGTCCCAGAGAGCTTCCGGCCCAATGTTGATATCTCTCCCTCTGGAAACATATACCTAATTAATATCAACACTTTGGGATGTCCTAAAGCAGTTCTCAAAGTTGGTCCCCAATCCAGCTGCTGCATCAGTGTCACCTGGGAACTTGTTAGAAATGCACATTTTTTGGCCCCATCCCAGACCTACTAGTCAGAAACTCTGGGGATGGGGCCCAGCAATTTATTTTAACAAGACCTTCAGATAGTTCTGATGCACATGAAAGTTTGAGAAACACAGCCTTAAAGAAATGACTGTGCCGTGTGGACTGTAGAAAGCTTCTAGGAGCAAATTAATACATAAAAAATTGACATTTCCTATGCTTAACTGGAGAATTTTCTTTAATCCTAAAAGGAAGATAGCAATGGAACAATAACCAAGACTCAAGGCTTGCACATGGGTCCAGATGGATTCTTATAGGGTCTGAGCCGGGAGCTTCTGCAACCCAGGCCCCTAAAAGTACAGATGGAGAAACTGAACCTTCAAGACAGGGAACAACTTGCCCAAGGATACACAGTGAATCATAACAGGCTGAAAACCACAACTCTATGCAAACATGTTATATATAAATGCTGTCAGCTCTTAGTGCTCCCAGGAAAAAGAATAACTGCTAGTTACTCTGAGTGTAGAGGAACTGATTCTTGGTGGCTAGAATTTGGAGAGTCACCTGTATTGGCAGTCAGGGGATATTCTGAGAGCAGAGCTATATTGCCTTTGTCAGCTCTTCTTCCTCCCCCTCATCCCACTGCCCATTATTCCATAGTCATTGGAATTCAAAAGATTAAATGATAAAGCTATTGGATACTGCTTTCACAGTGTGAAAAAAATCACTCTCAATTCAGTGGATGTTATGCTGGTGTAAAACCTTTACTGGCAATCATTTGTAAGAAATACATTTTGATATCCCATTTTGATGTAATTGTGATTAGGGGTACTCTGTGAACATCTTTATTCGATGCTATTGGTTCTATAAATCGGGGACTTGGATAAACAGAAAGAGCATAGGTGTAAGGCAAGCTGGGACCAGCGTGTAGGACGTGGGTGGTTGGAGACCCTCCATCTCCAGTGGCTGCAGTAACCAGGGCTCAGAAACTAGAAGGTACTTGTAAGCAGAAAGGGGTCAGGCTGAGGAGGCCTTGGGCAAGTCTGAGATGGCTCATGACCCTGAACATTAGGGAATGCTAGCCAGCACACAATGACTCAAAGTCAGATGGACTCAATCTGCTTTCTAGAAGGTAAGTCCATTCACTGAGAAATCAGGGTCCCATTCACTCATTAATTCATTCACTCACTCACTGAACAAGTATCAGCTGAGTACCCACTCTAGACCCAGGTACCATGCTAGGTGCTAAGGAGACAGGGGTGAGTAATACTCCTTGATGGAGTTTTATGACCTAGCAGTAGAGACTGAAAATAAATAAGAAAAGAAGTATAATTATGAATTAGGATAAGAGCTATAGGGGGTTGGGGAAAACCTGTCTAAAGAGGTGAGGTTTAAGCTAAGATCTAAAGCACAAGTAAAAGGAAACACTTGAAGAGGTGTGGGAAGAGCTTCCTTAGGGAATGGTATTGCAAATGGCCGTGAAGTGGGAAGAGCTCAGAGTCCAGAAGCTGGCGAAGCATTCCGAGGAGGAAGAGATATAGAAGGAAAGAATGGAAAGGCAGGCAGGAGCCAATCATGTGTCAGGGTGTTATTTCAAGAGCAGAGAAAAGCCCCCTCTTTAAGCAGAGGGGCATGACAGAACCAATAAATTTTTTTTGGAAGATTTTATTTATTTGTCAGGGACCATGTGCACAATCAGGGAGAGTGGCAGGCAGAGGGAGAAGCAGGCTCCCCGCTGAGCAAGGAGCCCGATGTGGGACTCGATCCCAGGACTCTGGGATCATGACCTGAGCCAAAGGCAGATGCTGAACCAATTGAGCCACCCAGGCGTCCCTAGAATCAATAAATTTTTAAAAGACCACTGGAGCTGCTGTGTGGAACACAGATTAGAGGGATAAGAGTGGAAGCAGATTCATTCCATGGAGGAAGGGATGGCCCATACTGAGCAAGTGTTCAGTGTCCAAGCCAAGTCAGTTGGAATTTGCAAGGGGACAGAACCTTCCTTCTCCAAGCACATGAGATTGGATAGCATGTATTGGGATAGGGAGGCCAAGCCAGGTCCTCTTGACTCCATAACTATGTGGACACAAAGGTTCTGGCTGAAAACATACCTGGACACAGGTGTAATGAGCCTGCCAGGGTCATTCCTGTCCCTTCTGGAGCTGGAGGAGGTTTGAGGCTGCTGCAAGACTTCCTTCCGTGGCTGTAGGGTAGCGAGGGCTCCCATATAGGAGAGGTGAGGCAGGGACGCATAACACAGCACATTAGGTGGCCCCATATTCTCTCTGCCTTCCTTCTTTTTATAACAAATAATCTCCTCCCAACACCCGGGTACATCGTGTTCTTCTTCCTGGTTGTGCATCACCTGGGCTTCTGTGCGTTCCTTCTGTTTCTGACTGATAACTGTAAGCAGGCAGAGCCCTGGAGCAGAAACACAGATGGCAAGAGATAGCCCAGCTTAAGTTTGAGCAGCTTTCTCCAAATCAACCACGTTAGTGAAAGCTTAAACAATTCAGCCTTTGCTTTGGAATTTCCAGGTCCCTACCTCAGAGCAGCGACAGATAAAACCAAGCATACCTTGAAAATATTCAAGGTCTTTCTCTTGGGGAGGATATTGTTCTAAACACCTTAATCTGGCTCACAAGACTCTGGGTCACCTGGCACTCACCTACCCTCTAGCCTGATCTTCCACTTCTCTTCTATATGTGCCATATGCTCCAACACAGCTGTGCTATCTACTGTTCCCAAATATATCCTGTCTTTTCCCACCCCTGAGTTTTTCCTTATGCAATTCTTCCCACATGCAATGTCCTTCCTCCTCCACACATCTCCAGGCATCTCAATCATACCCATCCTCCTCTGGGTATCATTCCCTGATCCACACAGCAGAATTGCTACCTTATTTCTCCCTTCTCAATTCAACTATATACATCTAT